>NC_047581.1:34142586-34312586 GCF_011004845.1 Esox lucius | reverse complement strand
TTAGACACAATTCCTATTCCGGCCCGGCGAACGGAGCCGGAGCCGAGCCCTCCGCGGACCTCCACCCCCCAGCCAAGTTTAGAGTAATGGCTCAGGATGAGGTGCTAGCTATTCACATTACAAGCAACCTTTACACCACTAAGGGTGTGGAGAAACAGGCTGGCAGAGTCCTATTACAAAGGGGCAGGAAAGAAAAACGGCACCCAATTTTGACCAGAGCCTCTTAGACACTGGACCCAAAAAAGTGTGCTACACAGGGAATAGGGTGGCATTTGAACCCCACGGAAAGCACTGTGGCCGGCATGCCTAGAGGAGTTAACAGGGAGAAGGGGTCGTGGCCTCGGCCCTATTTTTACTGATTAGTTAGCGGAGAGAAGTCCAGGTTATTAGACAATGATCTTCGTCCCATTTCGGAGAAGACGCGGTGTCATTCTGGTTAAGGGTAACCAGCTGCTGTGTCTCTCCAAGCATGTGCACGGACATACACATGCACACACATAGTTTAGCCACACTTAGCTCCAGTCAAAAACATGCACATGCACGAAGGCACGTCCGTACGCATTCACCAGTGTCCTATGTACGCAGAGAACACGTTATTTTCATATGCACTGTACTCTTATTTACTTTAACACATAAATACACACACTATATACATATATATGTATATAGCTCCAGAAAACAAAAGGAGACCACTTATCCTTTTTCTTTCCTTTCCAAAAAAGTTGAAAAGGAAAGTTTTGAGTGAGGAACAGAAGTGTTCAATTTGCAGTGGTCTCTTAATTTTAACCCTTCTCTTCCTCACTCAATAACTTCCTTTATAAATAAACAAAGATTGCAGCTTTCCTGAGAAGATACAGATGAAAAGTGTTAGTTAGAGCCCTGGGCTGGTAGCTTAATGAATGGTCAATGGTTCAAATCCCTGAAGCGACAAGGTGACAAATCTGGCCTTGTGCCCATGAGTAAGCCACTTTACCCTAATTATTGCTCCTATCCTGGATTATAGCATCTGCAAAATGATTACAATGCAAAAAGAAAGAACAACAAAAGAAACATGACCTCTCACCTCCAGTTGACCCTTGTGAACTCTCACCTGCTGTAAGAGGAACCCTGACCCACAACCTCCCACGTTCAGATAATCCTGCTGTAATGATTATCTTATCAGTTGCCAACAAAGAGAGAGGTGACCGTTTGACCTAGGCTAACCTGTGATAGATACCTGGTAAGTGTTTTTTTAGGGAGAGTTTTCCTCAACATAGGTCTTCTTGTACCAGTCTTATGATTCTGGTTCTGGCCTCGGCCATTGGGGCCTAATGTCCTGGATGGGTTCTTGACTAGCCTAGATAACCATTCTGTGCCCTGCTTCAAAAACGTCTCAATTGGACAAAGATGTTGAAACCTTATGGGACGGTGTCCAGTGTCGCCTGGTTTTATGTTGTACATGATCCCTAATGACACCCCCAACCAACAGTGAGCTAAATGTAAAGAATTTGCAGATTAGAGAGACACAGTGAAACAAAACAGGGGAACGAAAAACCAGGAGCCAATTATATTTTAATTGAGAAATACCTGTTGTTGGAATTCCTCAAGTAGCTGATGCAAATAGTTCATTCAATTTATTTTGGCTTTTGTTTTCGTAAAATGCTGGTTGAGGGCTGAGGGTCTGAGATGTAGGATTGACGGGGTTTCTGGGTCAGAGATGTAGGTTTGACAGGGTTTCTGGGTCAGAGATGTAGGTTTGACAGGGTTTCTGGGTCAGAGATGTAGGTTTGACAGGGTTACAGGGTCAGAGATGTAGGTTTGACAGGGTTACAGGGTCAGAGATGTAGGATTGACAGGGTTTCTGGGTCAGATATGTAGGATTGACAGGGTTACTGGGTCAGAGATGTAGGATTGACAGGGTTACAGGGTCAGAGATGTAGGATTGACAGGGTTTCTGGGTCAGAGATGTAGGATTGACAGGGTTACTGGGTCAGAGATGTAGGATTGACAGGGTTACTGGGTCAGAGATGTAGGATTGACAGGGTTTCTGGGTCAGAGATGTAGGGCTGACTGGCACTTCTTCACATTTTTATATTTTAGAGTAAATTGAGCTGTACACAGTCAATTGTCTTTTACCATAACTGGAAGTTTACCCATGAAGCTAGATCTTTACATTATTTTTGTATTTTTTTTATTTGGCTGACTACATTCTGTTTGTAAACCGCTGTATAAAATAAATCATTAGTTGAGGGCGGTTGTCTGATTACCCTCAGGCTGATAATCAGCTGTGTTATGAAAAAGAGAAATGCAAATATTACATAGTACCTACTCCAAAAGTAATGAATCACTTATTAATTCCTGAGAAGAGTAATGTGTAACGTTGCTTGTAAGTCTACTTCTGTGTTTTACCCCAAATGTTCACACTCAATGCAAAACCAGGCATGGACCTAGTATCCCACCACAGAGGGCCTAAATAAAAATAGTTTTCTTAAAATAAAAGTGGTGTCATGAATGAGCGATAGGTTGAATGGTCATCAGATCATCTTTAGGCCACACTTTACACTCCTGCATCAGAAAACCAAGGAATTAGATTGTTTCAGTTTAGCCACAAAGTAATGAGTCACGAGGAAATGAGAAGCTAAATAATATTACCTCACAGCATTTTTATGTCGGGATGTTTCACTGATATTGGAGCCAAAGTGCTCTTCAATGATTTTAGCTTGTTTTATTACTAAATGAGGCTACACCTTCGGTATTTAGTAAGTTGTTATGAACCTATTTTAACCTATCGGGTCATAAGAGCCCCATCGCCAGTCACAGAGAGCCGGTTCCGGACTCCACACCTCCCTGAGAGGAACGCCTTGCTGCCCCCACAGCTCTCCCACAGATTTATGGTATGTTTCACAGTCTGCCACAGTGGAGAGAACCACTGATCTGAACCGAGCACCGGAGTGTTAATTGCCCAGCATCTCAGAAAGAGCAAGATAAATATGCTCGGCTGTTTTCCAGAGATGGATGATACGTGTGTGTGCACGTGCGTGTGCAGTGCATGTGTGTGTCTGGGAGTGTCTGGCCATGTGTGGACTTGAGGTTTTGTGAGGGCAGCGTTGAGGCCGGCCTTATTCAGCCACCAGGAAATGAGAATTACATTGTTTTAGGAATGGCCCCTGGGGAGAGAGTGTGTGTGGGTTCGGGGGGGGGGGGTGGGGGGGGTGTCGTGTGTGAGATTGAGGGTATGATTTCATCCCAACTGCCTCCTGCGATTCTGTTGATTGAGTCTTAAATGAAAAATGCACGGCAGGCAATCTGCATGTGTACAAAGCGCCACCACCCCATCAAGCTGAGACTGTCAGCTCCACTCTGGGGGGGAAAGGGGGGGGGGGGGGGGGGCTGGCAGGCCCGGTTGGTCATTGGTCTCTGATTGTATCTGGGGCTGTTTAGCTGTCCCGATAAAACCTTGCACTGTCTGGCTGTCTGTTGTAATTATGAGCTACACAAACTGGGACGAGTCATTTCACGCCGGTGACCAGGTGAGGAGGTGGGATCTGATAGTGCTGACTGTGTTTTCACTGCCCTGTTCATTAACCTGACTAACAGCGCAACAGCACCTCTTTCCCTGGCCCCACTTCAGATCACTTCTTGGCCTCCTCGTTAGCTAAGGCAATAGAGCTGCCCGTCGCCAGTCTGGGGTTCCACCGAAGCAGACGGGACAAGGTCACAACTAAGGCCCTGGCGCTCAACCGCGCTTCCTGGTTAATGACAACCTACTAGCCTCCATGTTATTGATCATATTAACAGCGCTATATGCGCTAACCCATAGCGGCTAGCTTGCTTCAAATAGACTGAGGTGCAGGGGGGACAGTGAGGGAGATGGGGGAAAAAAAACAGAAAGAAAGAAATATAGAGGAAAAAGAGACAAAGAAGGAGAGGCATTGCTTGAGCTCAAACAGAGCCCAGTCTTGTGGCTCCCCAGTTTTATTAGGTTAGGGGTAATTATTTTTAATGTGCTCTGTTGTAAACTATTATTTTAGGAATACCCCAAGTCTAATCAGCCACAGGGTTGTTTATATATAATAGTTAATTGGTTAATGACACTGGGGCTAAAGCACTCCATTATTTTGAATAGACATAGTCGAAGACTGTTTGTTCAGTTGCAGATGAGCTGTAAATCAAACTCACTGTAGCATTAAAACAATTCAGCTCAGCGACGCAGGCTTTTGTTTCACATTAAGACACAGGGAACTCCTGACCCCGAACAGATGAGCCACTCTCCTCTTTAAAAAGGGTCACCGCTGAAGTTAACTTTACAATCAAACAAAATGTAAATAACTTGATCTTCTGGCACCGTGTCAACTCACCCAAATGAGCGTCACATTATTAGCTTTTAGCATGTTAGCAATTTAAGTCATCCTCTCCCCTGTATCCCTCTGTGTTTCCACGGGAGGAAGCCTGGCGGAACCGGGCCCCGGGTGGCATCACTGACACAGACACAGCGCAGAAAAACACACTATGACATTATCTTGACCATGACAGACATTTAGGACTCTAATTCTGCCCGCCTCTGTATTAGGTGGCTCCAAAGCTCATGTCAATTGCCAGTTTCCCAGCAGGGGGGGATTGGGAGGTTGGGGGTGAGGGGGGTGGGGACAGGGAGGGTCTCGGTGGCGCTGGCAGGCAGAGCACCCACCCTCAGCCATAGGCCTGTAATCTCCGATTAGGGGGTGGATCAAAGCCTGGATTTAATCTGGGCCACTGGGTAAGGGTGGGGATTAGAACACCATGGCACACTGTGCTGTGTTTGCCCTCACTACAAACACACACACACACTTTGTCTACCCGCTGCCAGTGCCAATGTAGTGATCTGAGCATAAACACAGCACATCCGTCTGGTTGCAGTGTGACCACAGGCGATGACGAGCAGACAGAGACACTGAAAGTGGAAGGACTGTCAATGACTAACTGGGAGACTTAGAATTAGACATGGGTGAGGGCTGACAAAGGCGAAAGCTCCCATAACCTCCACTCTCCACCCACGACTCTCTCTCTCTCACACACACACACACTAACCAGTGAGCAGACACACACACCAACCCACACACACACACACACACACACTTACCAGTGAGCAGACACACACACACAAACACACACACACACACTAACCAGTGAGCAGACACACACACATTCACACACGCAACTAAATTGCGACACGCACACACACACTGAAACGGACACACACAAAGACAGCGCAAGCATCCTAGCATGACGATAGGGATATGAGAGGAGGACATCTTTGAACAACTCTGGCTCGACATTACGTTTAACCAGCGTATAATCCTGCCCTTACACACACTCGCCTCCAGTACAGCTTCATCTGAAACAATTAACCGTAAAAGTTCCTTCTATGCCACTAAAGGCATTCACCCTCGCTTCTTCAGACATTTTTGTCAAACTTGCTAATCAGCTTTCGCAACCCATTAACTCGATTGTAACGCTCTGAATTGGAAAATTTGCCTTTGTGGGCTTGCTGTGATGCTTCTGATATTATATTTATTTTTGTATGCACTGCCGTTCAGAAGTTTGGGGTCACTTAAAAATGTCCTTGTTTTGGAAAGAAAGGCAAATGTTTGATTCATTAAAGTAACATGCAATTGATCAGAAATACAGCGTAGGCATTGTTAATGTTGTTAATGACTTTTGTAGCTGGAAATGGCTGATTTTTTATGGAATATCTGCAGTATATAGATGTACACAGGCCCATAGTCAGCAACCATCAGTCCTGTGTTCCAATGGCACGCTGTGTTTGTCAATCCAAGTTTATCATTTTAAAAGGCTAATTGATCATTAGAAAACCCTTTTGCAATTATGTCAGCACCGTTGAAAACGGATTCAAGAAAAAATACAACTGGCCATCATTAGACTAGTTGAGTATCTTGAGCATCAGTAGGTGTGGGATCGATTACAGACTCAAAATGTACAGAAACAAATACTTCTGAAACTCAGTCTATTCTTGTTCAGCATGGCTATTCCATGCAAGAAATAGCAAAGAAACTGAAGATCTCCTGCAACACTGTGTCCTACCTCCGTCACAGAACAGCACAGACTGGCTCTAACCAGAATAGAAAGAGGAGTGGGAGGCCCTGACGCACAACTGAGAAAGAGGATAGCAGATGCCTCACATGCCCTCAACTGGCAGCTTCATTACCCACAAAACACCAGTCACAATGTTTTGGCTGATCGGTGTAAACTGTTTGAGACAAATGCAAATTTGCCTCAAATCGTTTTCTACACTAAGATCACAAACTGATTCTGTAGTTGACTTCTATAAAACGACTATTTTTCTGGTCCATGGCAGGCAGTCAAAGGGGCCCCATGGTGTCTAGCTGAGGGTAAACTTGGATAGTTGTTTTTGCAGCAGGCAATTTGAAATGTGCCTCAAGCGTGAATATGAACACCACTTCAGATTCCAGTTGGCCTCCCATTCCCCAAACCCCACCCCCAAGGCTGACTTCTGAATGGGTAGGAAGTAGGAACGTAGACTAGTCTATCCCTCTCACTCTCTCTCACTCTTCTTTTCTCAGCCAAACTCTGTCCTAGTCTTCTTTCTGTGTTAAGCACACACACACACACACACACACACACACACACACACACACACGCTTTGCTGGGTTTACTTGATTAAAGTCAGAGCGGTCAGGTCCTGTCTCGGGTTGGTCTGGGACAAAGACCGATGTTTGTGGGGTCCACTCTCCCTCAAAGGCTCCTCTTGTCATGGGAGGCTCAGTGAGAGCACTAGGGGATCACAGCCCAGCAAAAGGCCAACCATTTATCATAGTCCCCCCAAATGAAAGAGCCCAAATGTCTCTTTTCCTCCCCTCTCTCTCGCTCCCTCTCTCCCTCTCCAGCAACCTCTCTCTTTTTTTCTCTTTTTTTTACTCGTCTCCTCTCCTCCCCCTTTGTCCATCTGCAGTGTGGCTGGGAGAGCAGAGCGAGGTTGTAGGGGCGCAGCGCGGGGCCACTGGCACTGCTCTCTCACGCTGGGGCCCTGGCGCTCCATTGTGAGGCGCGAGGTGATTTGTCAGCCGGCAGTGGCAGAAGTCGAGCCCCCTGAGGTTGAAAGGCTATGACCCCAGGAGTGCAGAGTCTGAGGCCCGACCTGGGCTCGGGCCATAGTAGCCCCGGGGCAAGAAGAATGGCCAGCCACGCAGGACAGGGCACCACAAAGACCTGATCTGCATACTTCAGGTAGGACGCTGTTATCGGACCTGACAGGGGTGTAACGGCATGAATGGTGAAGGAGGGGAGCTGGTGGGGGCGTGTGTGTGTGTGTGTGTGCGTGGAAGGAGGTTACTAGTGGGAACTATACCACTGCCACTACTCTTCCTGACTCCCTGAAAAAATCCATAACAACTAATCTCTCCCGACATAATACAACGAAATAGTAAACAATGGTAATTCTTTACCAGTTTATGTGTGACCCCCCCCCAATCCCCCAGGTCTCAGTGTGGACGGCTGGGCTAATACAGCCAGACCAGAGGGTTTATACGTGGAAAAGGCTGACAGCTGACATCGTGGGTCCGGCTCTTCACAATGCCTTCTCCGGACCCCTCCCACAGAAACAGCATCGGTTTCACTCCTATTCTGACAGTAGAAATATAGCTCCAGAACCCATTCACTCATATATGGACAGTAGAACAGCACCAGAGCTTATTGTCAGTCGGCCCTCCGACTGTCATCTTCCCCACGCTGCAGCTTCAATGTTCCCTTTCTTCTTGTTCTCTCTCTCTTGATCTCTTGAGCTCTCTCTTTGAATCAAGGTTAAAAACCTTAGTTTTCTTCTGCCTTTTATTAATCGTTTAATCATCTTTCAGCCATCTTAAATGTGATGTTTTTATTGTTATGCTTTGTCTTTTATGAACATTTATTTCTATTATTTCTGTTATTCCATCTGTTTTACTAATGTAAAAGCACTTTGAAATGTTCTAAACAAATAAACGTACCTTGCTTCTCTCGCTGTATTTCAGTTCCCTTTTGTCTGTCTCACTCTCTGTTTCCCTTCACCTTGATCTTTCTCTTCCTATCACTTGGTCCTCTCTCCCTCTTTCTTAACTTGAGTGAGCTTGTTTTATTTCAAGACCAATGGAAGACGAAAATATCCGAAACCCGGTGGACTGAGGCGATTCAAAACAACCCCCCTCCCCTTCCTCAGTGAGGAAAAGTTTACATATGTTTTCTTTATGAATGACTTCTGTATTGTGTTTGTATGATTCACATACTGTTGTATTGCATGATGGTTAATGTAGTCTCCGTAGTGGGAGGGTTGACTGCTGCTGAGTTAGGCTATGATCACATACTATTGTGTTGCATGATGGTTAATGTAGTCTCCGTAGTGGGAGGGTTGACTGCTGCTGAGTTAGGCTATGATCACATACTATTGTATTGCATGATGGTTAATGTAGTCTCCGTAGTGGGAGTGTTGACTGCTGCTGAGTTAGCCTATGATCACATACTATTGTGTTGCATGATGGTTAATGTAGTCTCCGTAGTGGGAGTGTTGACTGCTGCTGAGTTAGGCTAAGATAACATACTATTGTGTTGCATGATGGTTAATGTAGTCTCCGTAGTGGGAGGGTTGACTGCTGCTGAGTTAGGCTATGATAACATACTATTGTGTTGCATGATGGTTAATGTAGTCTCCGTAGTGGGAGGGTTGACTGCTGCTGAGTTAGGCTATGATCACATACTATTGTATTGCATGATGGTTAATGTAGTCTCTGTAGTGGGAGGGTTGACTGCTGCTGAGTTAGGCTATGATCACATACTATTGTGTTGCATGATGGTTAATGTAGTCTCTGTAGTGGGAGGGTTGACTGCTGCTGAGTTAGGCTATGATCACATGCTATTGTGTTGCATGATGGTTAATGTAGTCTCTGTAGTGGGAGGGTTGACTGCTGCTGAGTTAGGCTATGATCACATCTTGGCATCAGGACAAACCAGAGATAAGGGATGGGTCGAATGAAATCACAGTGTCTGCGTGTTTTCGTACGCATGTGTTCACGTTCGAGAAATATCGACTTATACGGTGTCCCTTGACCTTTGCTGACTCACTTAACACAACTGTTTTTTGTTGTGAACTTTGTGTAGGGGATTTCTGTGTTGAAATATGCAAGAGGAACACTACAAAATGCTGTGATGTACACATGGATTACATATATCAGCACTTCTTTCTCCTTCCTACAAACACAAAGTATAGCCCCTCCGTGCGCCCTCCGTGACGACTGCTATTGAGTCATCCACCTTTGCTCAAATTCTGCAGAAATTGGCAGGCATTGGAAGCAGATGCAGCCTCATAAAAATACAAGGGGGAGATGTCAGAGAGTGAAGGCCTTCCAGCTCTAGCGTTCTGTGTCCTTGCACTGTGTCTGGAAGCGTTTATGATCCACCAACGCTTCCCATAAGATGAGAGAGAGAGAGAAAACACCCATCTCCAGGAATGTAGCAAGGCCTCCGGGCTGCGCCAAGCCTGCTGACATCCTCCTCCTTTCCTTATCCATGGTCAGGCCCGGCGGAGCGCCGCAGCGCGGGATAAACCCATGGAGCAAACCAAGGTAGCCGGGATGTGTTCTACGGATGGGACTCTGCCAAGGCTACAGTCAATGCAATTATGAAGCAATTACGGTAATGATCTCCGATTCAATCTGCCCAGGTCTTGTTAGCAGCAGGGGGAGGAGAACGGCAAACATCTACTGTTGTGAGAGGATTTGGAACCATTCAAATGGAACTGAAAGAAAATGTACAGACTCAGACAGTCATCACAAGCCGGAGGTGAAGTCCCAAACTGCTGCTAGCACAGTTGGGTAATGTAATGTGCATGTGCACATGTAGACAGATTATCTACTGGTCAGAGTGGCTAGCTCTCTCATACAGCGCTTGGTGCCAGGTGGGGGCAGGGGGTGGTTGAATGGTCTCTAAGATGAATGCACGCAGGCCAGTGGCATGACCCCCCACTCCATACCTCCCCACAACCATGACATCAGACCAGAAGGAGGAAAACATCCCCTCTTTGTGGAAGGGCTAATTTAATTTGTACCTTCCAACAAGGGGTAAATATATTTGAACTGTCTGTCCGGACCCAGTGTTGTCTCTTCAGGGTTCTCACGGGAAACTTCCACCAGGCAGGATATTACACACTGCAGCGCAACTTGACTTTTCTCAACTAATCTAATTTTTGTCCTCTTCTCTTTCACTCCTTGGTTCCCCTCCATCTGTCCTGGTCGGGCTAAGTGTCGGTCCAGGCTGTGTGCAGATCTGACTCCTCTCGGCCCCATGGGATGGCACTTTGACCTCTGTGTCTGCCTGGAATTTGACGTCAAAGGTCTTGTTGCTAGGAATGGGGTTTTGTTTGGTAACAAATATGACCCCTTCTCCTCTCTGGCCCTCTCCCTCACTCCTCCGTCTCCCTCACTCCTCCGTCTCCCTCTCTCCTCCTCTCCATCTGCATTTCCTCTCTCCTGCCCCCTGCCTTCCAGTCTTCTTTCTAGCTGGTTATCGTTCGGATTTTTCGGTCTACAGGGGCTTCAGAGGAAATAAAATATGACTGCCAAGCCTCACTGGGCATGCTCATATTCTGTGTAATTACTGCGGATAGAGAATCCCTGCTGTACTCTATCTATAAATCTGTTCCTCTCACCGATGGCTTTTGAAACCCTACTCTGCCGACACAACGCGGTGACACTCTGACACCTGACCTTTCACACTGCTGGGGATGCTGGGAGTGACCTCTGACCCTCTCTCCGAGTTTGCCAGCCCTACTCAATCCGACCCCGCCGAGACACATGACCCCACGAGTCACAGCTGTGCCTGACCTCTCCTCTGGGGCCGGAAGGGAAAACGCCAAAGGTGTATATGTTTCTGTGTGTGTGAAAAAATAAAGAGAAACAGAGAGAGAGAGAGAGAAAGAGTAAGTGCGTGCGTGTGTGTGTGTTTGTGTGTGTGTGTTCGGGTTGGGCCTGCATGGACACCCACAGGGGGTGTATACAAGGTGTCTCTTCCAGGGGGGGCCATGACATGGAGAGATCCCATTCCGGGGTGTCTATCGATCATCCTGAGATCGTCCTCCCCATAACGCCACATCGTCCCCCGGAGCCCGATGTCATCCGTTAAAAGCACACTCACAGGCGATCCGTCACACGGGCCGTTCCTGAACGCTACGTTCCACTCAACATCTCGTGTAGTAATAGGTTCTAAAATGTGTGTTGTTGGACAGCACCGAGCTTTGACAACAACAGCGACGGCAGCTGGAGGGACCGTTCCCCTGTAACGCCGGGAGGTCACAGGGAGGTCACAGGGAGGTCACATGGAGGTCACCCGGAGGTGTGTTTAGTGTTGCTGGGTTGGTTTTGTTGAGTTGCCACGACCACCAACAACCGTGGGGCGTTTTGGGCTCGGTGTGGAGTCGGTTAGGAGGGTTGTGTATACCACCATCACGCCCCTCCCTCTCCCTCCTGCTCCTCCTGCTCCTCCCACCCCTCTCGCGGTGCTCGTAGCCCATGTGTGACCAGGCCGTAGCCCACCAGACCCTGCAGCTGTGTTGACTGTCAACACAGAACTGTGTTAGGACAGCTGGGAGAACAAGAGGCCCCGGGGCGGAGAAGTGGACCGCATGCATTCACACACACACACACACTAACACACACAAACACACACACACAGACACACTATAACGGCACTAATCACACACCTCTTGAATGTCACATACTGCCCCATCTACCTCACCTCAATGTCCTGATCTGCATCTGTGTGTGTGTGTGTGTGTCTGTGTGGGTGGGTGTGTGTGTATGCGTGTGTGTGTGTGTGTGTGTGTGCGCATGGGAGCGTCCGTGTGTGTGGGTGGGTGTGTGAGCGTGGGTGTGTGCATGTGTGTGGGTGGGTGTGTGAGCGTGGGTGTGGACATGTGTGTGGGTGGGTTTGTGAGCGTGGGTGTGGACATCCCCAGCATCCACCCATCCATAACCTGATGTAGTAGGTGTGAACCAAATGCTGAGTCTCTCCATCCGTTGTCAGAGGGAAGTAAAGGTTTCATTCCTGAACACGGGAAGTTTTTCCGGATTCGTTAAGCATGATGAATCCTTTCCCCCACCACCTCACTCATCAGGGGTTTGACAGCCCCTCTTTCCCTCCCTCCCTCTTCTCCTCCCCCTATCAATTCAATACAGAAATGATTTATGTCCATGGAAAACATGTTTTCAATGCCAAAGCAAGTGGAATACGCAAAAAAAAAAAAAAAAAAGAGTAAACATTGCACTCGCAAAAAACTGAAGTTTTACTTTAAATTGTGTATTTCTGTCTTCACACAGTGTTGCAAGTGGTCGACATGGGTGACAGTAATAGTTGTCGTCCCCCCCCCACCCTCCCTCCATCTCTTTGGATGCTTGGGGACAGCGGCTGCTTCACACTGCCTGCATCCTGAGCCCACACCTCGGTCCAAGCCCTCATCGGCACGGGAGCCTGTTTCATGGGACTCTGAAAACCCCATGAGTACTTGGTGGTGGGAGCGTCAGCATGCGATGCTCAACGACCTCAAAGGTGAGCCGGACATTCCCTGTTGAGCGACAGCAGAGGTAGTTTTCAGCGCCAGGGGTCGTCTCCTGTTTGGACACGGCTCTAATGGTTCTGCCAGGGTTCCAGCGTGGCGAAGTCAATCACAGACAAGCATTCGTTCTGATCACTGGTATTGACACCTTGTCACTGGTATTGACACGGCGTACCAGCGCTTCAAGAGCATTGGCGTAAGAGGATATTGACATCCTGCTTGGGCCACTGACGCGCTGTCACATCTGCTGAGGGCCCTCCCCACTTGGGGAACCCTGAAGAGACACTCCAGACAGATCCGAAGAGAGCAGCGCCACTGGCAGACATCTACACCTCGGTGAACTTACACCGTCTTCTTTTCCCCTCTCTTTCCACCTGTGGGACTGTTTCCACATCCATGCCACCACCTGCTCCCTGTTATGGTATGGTTACCATGGAAACAGCGCTCGAAAGAAAGTCAAACGACAGCGGGGAGCATACAGTGAGCGAAAACGCCCCCCCCAACCCCCCCCCCCCCCCCCCCACACACACACACACGTATCTCAACCACTGTGTGCGATCAATATCATTCATCAACACAACTCACCACCACTGGAGCCCACGGGCGAGGATGAAGACCCACGGGGGAAGGCCGACACGTCCTGCCTGGGGTAGTCCTGAGAAATGGAAGACATCAAGAGCGCAGAGAAGCGGAGGGCAGGTGTATAATCCAGGAAGATGGAGAGAAGGAGAGAAGGAGAGAGAGATTGAGAAAGAAAGAGAGAGACGCCGACAAAGACAGAGACGGACAGAAAGTGAGACACAGAGAAACAGGTGGACAGAGAGGGAGACAGAGGGAACAAGGCGGACAGAGAGGGAGACAGAGAAACAGGCAGACAGAGAGGGAGACATAGCTGGGACATCCCAGCATGCATCAGTCCAGCCTCTAAGGCATGAGTAAAGAGCAGGGAAACAGGAGTGAAACATTCCCATAGTTTGATACTCTACAATCATCCACAAGTTACATTTTAATAAATCCCTCACCTCCTGTTGGCTCTTCTCCCAGTGCCAGAGGAAAAATAAAAATGACGTTAAACACCTAGTTCTACTTCCCAGTGTTTTTTTTTTCCAGAATGGTAACTCAGAATGTTAAACGTGACCCATGTGGTTGGAAAGTGACGATCTGACAATGAGTTAACACTCCACCTGAATGTGACCCGGTCCCCTTCGACAGGAGCAGCCAGAAGCCTGCTTACTTTTAAAAGAGGAAAGGCGTCCCAGGATGACGGTGTCAGCCCTGACCACAGCTGTAGCATCACAGCCTCTCTCAGGATATCCATATCCACTCTGGTCCCGTACCGTAGACTCAGAGACAGGGAGAAGGAGAGAAGGAAAGTAGGGGGAAAGCATGGAGGTCGGCTACTAGGAGGAATTCCCACAACCAGACCGGGGGGAGGAGACCTAAGGTTAAAAACACCATGCCCCTTCACTTCTCACCCGTTCTCTCTATATATTAATTTCAATTAAATTTAAAAGTTTTATTGGCATGGGAAATATTTGTTTTCATTGTCAAAGCAAGTGGGAAAAAATTAAGGAATAATAAATACCAGATGTGAAAACCAGAATGAAAACAAATATTTTCAAAATGAAAAAAGGCCCTTCGGTAGTATGTAGGTACAGTGTTTAAACAATATGCAAATAGTTACATGCATTAATAACAAAGAAAACTAAAGGAATACATGAAAAATAGTTATTTTGATGATGTTTGGGCTCCCCTGGTTGCCGTTTCCTCATGGCAACGGGTCACAGATGTTGCCGCGGTGATTGAACCCAGTATTTGCCTAACATGTAGGGGAAGCCATTAAAGTTTGATTTGGTTTCAAATTCGTTGTTTGTTCGTCTGTATTAACAGAGGGAAATGTGTCTCTAAGGGGGTCATGCATCTCTCTCTCTCTCTGTCTCTTCTCATTTCTCTGTCATACTCTCTCAATTGTTTAATTTATTTTATTGAATTTAATGAATTTCATTATTATGCATCGCAAGTGTAAAAAAAAAAATCTAAGTTTGAAAAGGATAATGGCAGTTTAAATGCTATATTTTAAGCTAACGTACGTTGTTGTGACATTATCTAAAGAACTATCTAAAGAGCTGTTACCTGAAGACGCTCGCTATAGCCTGGTCTATCTGTCTATGAACGACAAGAACAAAATAGAAATACATATTTTTTATGCTTACAACATTGTTTGTGCTCCGCTGGTTGCCCTTCTCCCAGAGCATCAGGTAAAATCTTGCTTCTGTAATTACACATTGTGGTATTTTGACAGATACGGGAACTCATCAATGCAAACTCTTTCTTCAAGCCAGGCTGCTGGGCTCTAAAGCTCTCAGTGAGATGCAAGCTCAGTTTCTAGAGAACACCCAGGCTACTGGGCTCTAAAGCTTTCAGTGAGGTGTGAGCTACGCTTCGTGAGAACAGCAATGCTGCTGGGCTTGAAACCTCTCAGTACAGATGGGAGCTCAGTTTCCGGAGAACAGCCACGCTGCTGGGCTCGAAAGCTCTGAGACTCTGAATCTCTGCGTGGGATTGGAGCCAGCAGCGAGGGAGCAGTGCCCAGGCAGGTTTTGGGACTTTTTGCAGGTTTGTTTGTTTGTTTCCTGAACACGTCTTTTGGTAACGGCTCCTGCATTAATATTCTCCCGTTGACACACGAGGAGGGCAGATTATTTAAAGACTGATTGAGATGCCAACGTCAGGCGGATTGGAAAGCGTGAAGGCAATCAGCTAGCAGATAAGGAGCTGTTACCTGAAGACGCTCGCTACAGCCTGGTCTATCTGTCTGGGAGTCTCTTCCTGGGCTGCCTGATAACGGATGCTGCTTTTAATGACCAGTGAAAGCTGGCAGGAGACGGACACTAAACAGATCAACCTCTCCTCCCTACGCCACTGTGCTCTAGCTAGCCCCCCTCTAGCAAGCCCCCCTCTAGCTAGCCCCCCTCTAGCTAGCCCCCCTCTAGCTAGCCCCCCTCTAGCTAGCCCCCCTCCCCTGCCTACAGCACCACCACCAGCTACATACTGCTAACGCTTACAATCTTACAGCTCTGCTCCAATACACACACACACACACGCACACACAAATACACCCAAAGAGACACACACACTAACACACAGTGAGAAGCATGCACAGACACACGCGTGCAAACACACACACACACACACAGACTCAGAGTTTCACACACCACACATTGTAATACAAACAGATGTGCACAGAAACACACAAACATGGACAACAAATTATAAAAAGAGAGGCAAACACATGCGTGGGCTCACACACACACACACACACACACACACGTATGCACACACAAGCACAGAAAAGGTTGTAAACAGTTACACAAAAAAAAAAAACATTTTACGCCAACACATTCCTATAGACTCACAGAAACACCCTCTCATTTGTAGAGTAGATACAGGAACAGCATTATGAAAGCACCTACACACGTGAATTGAATGGACTCAACAAACACACAAACAATGCCAGTCTCTCTCCTTGAACTGTATCTCTCAACCCCCACCTCTGCACGCACACACACAGACACACAGACACACACACACACACACAGACACACGGACACACGGACACACACACAGACACACAGAAACACAGACACACACACACACACACACACACACACACACAGAGACACACACACAGACAGACAGACACACACACACACACACGGACACACACACACACAGAGACACACACACACACACAGAGACACACACACACCCACACACAGAGACACACACACAGACACACAGACACAAACACACACACAGACACACAGACACACACACAGACACACACAGACAAACACTCTCGCCCTCTCTCGTTCTCCTTGTCTCTCCCCCTCTCTTTCTGTCAAAACCTCTCCACAATATAGGTAGGTAGGCTCCTTCTTGGCAGATTACAGTTAACCAGGGATTGTCCTCCAGGGCAGAAATGTGCTGCTGTCAGATACTGTTTGATTCTAATGTAATTATTGTAAGGAGGCTCCCCGTGCCCTCGTCAGGCACAGATTAAGGCTCTCTCGCCCACCATACGCTCTAACCTTTGGCACCTCCACTAAAACCAGGCTAACCAGCCCTCGCTCACAGATGCAGGAGCGTGCACACAAGCACGCACGCGGACACACACACACAGCGCATGTTCGTGCCCCCCCCCCCCTTATCCTCCCTTTCAGCTGGCCCAATGACGTGGCTTCTCCGCTGCGTCTGCCTCTATCTGTTAGCTCCCCTCCTTCAGGAGGACCCCCCTGATTGGTGGTCAGGGGTCAGCTGAGTGCGAGTGATTGGCTTAATGGACGAGGCCGGAGCCTCTGCCTGGGAGCCAATGAAAGGCAACGTTAGGGCCCGCACCCCCCTCGTTGACCCTCGGTCCCCCCGTAGCCACGGTAACACGCCTCTGAAAAGACAGCCGTGGTTCGGAGCTCCAGTAGTCTGCCAACAGGGACCCACAACACAAACACCACGCACACACACACACAACACACACACAACACACACACCACGCACACACCCCACATTACGTACATAAACAACCCACCACACACACACACACACACATTACGTACATAAACAACCCACCACACACACACACACCCCCACATTACGTACATAAACAACCCACCACACACACACACACACACACACACACCCCCACATTACGTACATAAACAACCCACCACACACTCACACACACACACACACACACACACACAAACATCACATACACAAACACCCACCAGACACAAGCGCAACCATCCCATACACGTATACCCACCACACACACCCACACACATCACATGCACAAACAACCCAAAATGTACACACACACCCATCACATACATGTATACCCACCACACACACACACACACCCATCACATACATGTATACCCACCACACACACACACACACACACACCCATCACATACACAAACAACCCATCACGTACACACACACACACCCATCACATACACAAATACCCACTCACCACACACACACACACACACACACATTTGCCTGGGCGAGCTTATACATCTGGTCTTGCTGCCAAGCCAGGATCCCTCACATCTCTGCCACCTATTCTATCCCCCTTTTTATTTCCCTTTATCCCCTCTGTCTTTCATTCCCTCTGTCATTCTCTCCCTCTGTCTTTCTACCCCCCACACCCCTCAACCTCATCCTCCCCTCATCCTTTCCCTCCTCCTGCTTTATGATACATGGTTTTGACATCAAAGTGTCAGGAATATTAATCCTGCCTGAACTATCTGCTCAGAGCGCAGGGATCAAGAGCCAGGTTGAGAGAAGGAGACACAGAGAGAGACAGTAGGATGGGAGAAGGAGAGGCGGGGGTAAGAGGTTAAGTGATAGATGGAGAATATGGGGAGAAATGGGGTGAAACGAAAGAGAGAAAGGGAGAGGTGAGGTGTGAATGGAGAAAGAGAAGAGGTGAAGGGAGAGGGAAAGGTTAGGTGGAGCTAAAGAGAGGGAGAGAAGAGGTGAGGGAGGGGAGAAGGAGAGATGAGGTGAGGGAGGGGAGAGATGAGGTGAGGGAGGGGAGAGATGAGGTGAGGGAGGGGAGAGATGAGGTGAGGGAGGGGAGAAGGAGAGATGAGGTGAGGGGGGGGAGAGATGAGGTGAGGGAGGGGAGAAGGAGAGATGAGGTGAGGGAGGGGAGAGATGAGATGAGGGAGGGGAGAAGGAGAGATGAGGTGAGGGAGGGGAGAGATGAGGTGAGGGAGGGGAGAGATGAGGTGAGGGAGGGGAGAAGGAGAGATGAGGTGAGGGAGGGGAGAGATGAGGTGAGGGAGGGGAGAAGGAGAGATGAGGTGAGGGAGGGGAGAGATGAGATGAGGGAGGGGAGAAGGAGAGATGAGATGAGGGAGGGGAGAGATGAGGTGAGGGAGGGGAGAGATGAGATGAGGGAGGGGAGAAGGAGAGATGAGGTGAGGGAGGGGAGAGATGAGGTGAGGGAGGGGAGAGATGAGGTGAGGGAGGGGAGAGATGAGGTGAGGGAGGGGAGAGGGAGAGATGAGGTGAGGGAGGGGAGAGATGTGGTGAGGGAGGGGAGAGATGAGGTGAGGGAGGGGAGAGGGAGAGATGAGGTGAGGTGAGGGAGGGGAGAGATGTGGTGAGGGAGGGGAGAGATGAGGTGAGGGAGGGGAGAGGGAGAGATGAGGTGAGGTGAGGGAGGGGAGAGATGAGGTGAGGGAGGGGAGAGATGAGGTGAGGGAGGGGAGAGGGAGAGATGAGGTGAGGTGGGGTATCATTTCACTACTAGTAGAAGAACCAGTAATACGACAGACGGTGTCACTTGTGTAGACCTCCTGCTCCTTGTTTGACAATAACAGTCCAGTACACCTCTATTCTGTTTGTAACACCCATTAAACACATAAAAGAAAAGAAAAGAAAATACTCAGGTCCAAAAGCAGACAGATGCCACACTACACCAAAACATCATCCCCAAACGACAATCCAGCTGCCTGTTTTAATCCAGTCTAATTTCGTGAGGGGCCATGTTTGGTTTTCACATGTGACTGTGTGATGGCGGCCATGCCAGTCCCAGCCTGCCTTTTCACAAGCACAGCGTGATCATTCCCACATTTCCCGGAGCCAGGGACACCCCCCCAACCTGTGATCTATTCACAACCACCTACACCCTCGCCCAACCTGCCCCATCCATCCCACCTCTGTGCCCTGTACCCCCATCAAGCGCCCCATCCACAGACCCCTGTCACCCCCCTCCACACTCCATCCCTCTCAATCTCTCCTCTTCTCATTATAAAATACAGGTCAGTAATTCCACAGTAGAAAAGAAGACCATGAATATAATTTTCCTGCCAGAATATGTTACATGTCTTTGAAAGGGCGTTCTCGTCCACCCATGAGAGATAATGAGAGACAGAGAGACAGAGAGAGAGAGAGAGAGAGAGAGAGACGAGGAATGGGAAACCGACACCTGTGTTTTCACAATAACACTTTGTGAACAGCACCTATTTAATGTTAAGGACAAATATTGCATGTTTCTTGGGCATTCCAGCACCTGAATGTGCTCATTAGGACGTGCCACTTATGGGATAAGCAGGCTGCATAGGTGCTTTCTGAAGCCAAACTTGCATCCAAGTTATTTTATTTATTTTTTTACTGCAATTTGCATGAGTTGTCAGTTAGCCACTGACGGTTTAGCATTTCCATAAACACCAAGTCCTACTACCGCGGTCCTACCGCGGGCCAAATGCCGGCATGGAGGAGGGCCTTGGAGTGGGTCATAACAACTTGGCTCCTTTCCTCCCTTCTCTTCTCCTAACCTCTCTCTTCCTCTCCTCTCCTCCCCTCTCCACTCCCACCACTTACTTCCACTCTCCTCTCCCTGAGCGATGCTTCTTCCCCTCCTCTCATGTTCTGTCCTCGCTCCCCTTTCCTCCACTAGTCCACTCTGTTTTCCTCAGGCCTGGCCCTGGCATATTCCCAAATGGAAGTCTGTACTCAACACAGAGCTCAGGCCAGTGGTCAGGAGTGGTACGCCCCCCCACCCCCAACCCCCTCCACCCCTCCCCCCAGGTAAACAGCAGAGTGGTTTAATGTTCCTCATATGTGGGTTAATTACAGTGTGTGAGGACGAGCGCAGAGCAGGGCTGAGGTGATGGGTCGTGCTCCTCCAGCCGCTAGTGTGTACACACAGAGAAGAGGGCGATGGGGGACGGGGGGAACTGGCCAGAGGGTAAGTGTGTGTGTGTGTGTGTGTGTGCGCACGTGTGCATACATTTTATATCTGTGGGAAAAAAGGAGGGATAAACTGGCCTAAAGGCCTCTTCTTTCAGGCCTTCAGCTGCTCTCCCCTCTCTCTCTCTCTCTCTCTCCCTCTCCCTCTCCTTCTTTCTCTCTCCCTCTCCTGACAGAAGACCACCAAACTGGGCCTCTCTTCCACACTGGTGTAATTACTAAAACAAACAGAACGCCTGAGTCACACTAAAACTAAACACAATTAGCTGTTTATCCTGGAGTTGGTGCAAAAGATTAGGAGAATAAGGTAGAAGTTTACACATCGTGGTGCCAGCGTCATTGAAATGCATTAAAACCCAAACGCTAAACCCGGACAAATAAATCCCTGTGTATTATAAACAATAGATTGTGATTGAAGGGTCTAAACACGCAGAATACTGATTAAATAAACAGGATTGCATCGTTCACAAATCTTGAAAGATGTTCAAGTCTAGAGCAATTTTTCCTTGCTGAACATGTGCCATAGAAAACATTAACATAATGTGTAAGCCTTAACATGTGCTTTAAGACCAATTCAATACGGGTGGATTCCGTGCGCACTATTTCGTGTCTTTCTGATGAGCAACACACATGTTCAGTGGACACACATACCGCTACATGGTCGAGGTTAGGACGGGAGTGTCTGCTTAATGTTTTACAGCTTTCAGCAGGGTGAGACTGTCCAGATTCTTGGTGACCTTCTGCCAATAAAAAGAGGAGAGGAGATGTAAATCACGATGTGCCGAGAGAGGAGAAGAGAGGAGACGGGAATGTGATGACAAAGTTTGACCTCTGCCATGTGGTGCCTGGACATTGTCTGCTACAACACTCCTAAGAAACTGCCACAACACTGCCACTACAATGCTACAACAGTGGTACAACAGTGCTATACTGCTGCTTAGAAACGGCTACAACTCTACTAAAACACTGCTAAAAGACTTCTAAATTACTGCAACAACACAGATATGCCACTGCTAAACTCAAAGTTTTAAAACACAGCTAGAACAACATACAGCAGGTCGTCAATAATTCTCCATCACAGCGACAACACTGGTAAAACACTGCTACACGCCTGCTAAAACCATAGTGCGGAAACATTCATATAGCATAACCCTGTTATAACAAAGCTACAAAAAAATTGCTTCAACAACATTGCTACAACAGCGCCTGAAGAATGCTAATACTCTGCTAGAACAATTGTACATCACTGCCACAACACTGCTAAAACAATATATATATATATATTATATATATATATATATATATATAAAACAATAATGCTACAACAATGCTATGACAGTGGTAAAACAACAATGCTCAAACAATGCTATGACAGTGCTAAAACAAAAATGCTATGACAGTGCTAAAACAAAAATGCTATGACAGTGCTAAAACAAGCCCCCAGCTGTAGCAACGCTGCTGAACACGGCCGCGTGGGCAGCTACATGTGATTGATCCGTGATCCTTCTCAGCCGCGTTGTGTGTGGGAGAATGAGCGTGGCCAGTAGACGTGTTAGTGGAGGCTAGGAGGGCTACACAAGTGGGAAGGGGAATGTGTGTGTTACATACTGCATTAATCCTTATAGACCTTCACTCTGCCTGACTTACTGACTTGGACCACAGGACAGTAACATGCTTCTTTATTAAGGAAAAACAGGGACTAAAGCCCAACCGGAACCTTGGTAAAAGAGGCTGGCTGTAATGACAATTCAGAGCTGAAGGCTGATTGACTGTAGGCTGGGCCAGGCAGGGCTAATGCTGGGTGGGATGTGTCTGTAGTGGGCTAAATTTTGGCCACTTATCTTAGTCCCTCTTTTTATAATTTAGTTGAGAGGCAACCAGTTCAGAGCTCCAGTGTCACATGCAATGACACTACCACAAACAAAATAAATAATAATCAGCAACCCCATGGGATAGCCTGTATCTGTATAACTTCTCATGCCGGACTGAACCAGGTTGGACTGAACAAGGCCGGACTGAATTGGGGGAGAGCAATGAGCCAAGGTTGACATGAGTTATGAAAATGACCACAAGCCCCGACAACTCACCACCAAACGGCGGCCATGCACTCACGCAAGCAAGCACACCGGCAGACAACCCAAAATGCACACGCAAGCCAAAATGCACGCGCATGCAAATTTTGCCATTCCTCGTGGGAAAAATGTCCCATTATAATCCGCTATGGACATGGCAGTGAAAACGTACGTCAGTCATGCCTCATTTAGTTTAGTGCGTTGGGTGAAGAGCGCTGCATTGTGGGTAAACACATTAACATTAGGGAGGACATCACCGCTCTAGGAGGTTTGTGTTGCAGTTTATGGCGTGTCATGACTGAGGACAGAACACGCGGAAGGGAGTTAAACGTGCGTACAGAGAGACCGGCTCGGAGACGTACATTTCATCCAAGGGGAGAGTTATGAACTGGGCCCAGGAGTGCACGGTTAATGTGGCCATATCAAATGCATGGGAACACACTCCTACTGAGAAATGGGACACAACCGGAAATAGCTTTACCGTTTTTTCAGGACGAGAGGGGCCAATAACTGTCACTTCAGTTTAGGCCCGGGGGCCTTTTAGGACCTAGCCGTCTGCTCAACAGTTTGGGGAGGGGGCCCCCAAAATTAAAGAGATTCTCTTCCCAGATCTGGGGCATTCTTTGCCCCTTGGCAGATCCCCAACATGCTCCAGGGTCCCTGAAAAGCACCTGTGTGAGTATGAGGTAGGAGGTGCATGGGGTTAAGGAGGCCTGCACCCCGTCACTCCCTGCTCTCCCGACAGGAGGTGACATTAACAGCCCTGTCTGCTCCTCGGCAACCATGGGACACTGCTTCTCTAATACAATCACTCACTTTCCTTCCCTCTTCTCTCTGTGGAAGCATGTGCAGCTTGGCCAATTGCCACTTACATAATTTCCCTTTGCCTTTCTCCTAATTTCCTGATTTGTTGCTGTCATTCTGCTTGGAGATGGATAGATGGATGGATTGATGTTTTAAAAGCGCTGACAAAGAGAGAAATGAAGAGAACAGGAAAACAAACAAAGAGGATGAAAAACAGGAGGAAGCTAATAAAGCTCAGCCACCAAGGTCAACTCTCTCAGATACACATTGCTAAGAGAGGCTGTAAAAAGTTCAAGAGGAGATGTCCCTCTTCATCCAGAGAAAATAAACCCATCCTGACTATACAAGGCCATCAGCATGCAAACACACAGAGACTTGGCCATGGCATTATGACAAAAACAATGAGAACAGAAAATAGAAGACCAACACACACATGCATACACATGTCTCGAGTTAGAAGTTGTAATAGAGGTAGGAATGATTATAGTGGTAATGGTAGTAGCAGTATTAGTAGTGGTAATGTTGGTAGTAGCAGTTGGGGTAGTAGTAATGTTAGTAGTAATGTTAGTAGTAGTGGTAGTAGCATTGGTGTTAGTAGCAATGTTAGTTGTAGTGGTAGTATTAATGGTGGTGGCAGTAATAATAGTGGTAGTAGTACTAGTAGTGGTGATAGCAAAGGTGGTAGTAGTACTAGAAGCAGTAGTAGTAGTGGTGGTAGTAGTGGTAATAGTAGAGGTTTTAGTTGTGGTGGTAGTAATGGTAATAGTAATGGTAGTAGTAGTGGTAGTAGTAGAGGTGGTAGTTGTGGTGGTAATATTGGTAGTAGTAATGGTGGTAGTAGTAGTGGTAGTTGTGGTAGTAATGGTGGTAGTAATGGCAGTAGTAGTTGTGTTAGGAGTAGTGTTGGTAGTAATGGTAGTAGTAGTAGTAATGGTGGTAGTAGTAGTGGTGGTAGTTGTGTTTGTAGTAGTGGTGGTAGTAGTAATAGTTATAGTGGTAGTTGTGGTAATAGTAGTGGTGGTAGTTGTGGTGGTAGTAATGGTAGTATTAATAGTGGTAGTAGTAGTAGTGGTAGTTGTGGTGGTAGTTGTGTTAGTAGTAGTGGTGGTAGTAGTGGCAGTTATAGTGGTAGTTGTGGTAATATTTGTGGTGGTAGTAATGGTAGTATTAATAGTGGTAGTATTAGTAGTGGTATCTGTGGTGGTAGTTGTGGTAGTAGTAGTGGTAGTACTACTGTTGGTAGTAGTGGTAGTACTAGTGGTAGTTGTGGTAGTAATGGTGGTAGTAATGGTGGTAGTAGTAGTGGTAGTTGTGGTAGTAATGTTGGTAGTAATGGCGGTAGTAGTAGTGGTAGTAGTAGTAGTAGGGGTGGTAGTCGTGTTAGTAGTAGTGGTGGTAGTAGTGGTAGTTATAGTGGTAGTTGTGGTAATAGTAGTAGTGGTGGTAGTAGTAATAGTAGTGGTGGTAGTTGTGTTAGTAGTAGTGGTGGTTGTAGTGGTCGTTATAGTGGTAGTTGTGGTAATAGTAGTGGTGGTAGTTGTGGTGGTAGTAATGATAGTACTAATGGTGGTAGTAGTAGTAGTAATGGTGGTAGTAATGGTGGTAGTAGCAGTGGTGGTAGTTGTGTTAGTAGTAATGGTGGTAGTAATGGTATTATTAATGGTGGTAGTAGTAGTGGTAGTTGTGGTGGAGGTTTTTGTAGTAATGGTAGTAGTAGTGGTAGTAGTAATGTTGGTAGTAGTTGTGGTAGTGGTGGTCGTTGTGGTGGTAGTAGTATTGGTAGTAGTAATGGTGGTAGTAAGGGTGTGGTGTAGTCATTTACTTTTTCTAGTATCAGTGGAGACCTGCATCCAGACCTGCCCAGAGTCAGGAACTACTGTGGAGGCGGACCTCCACGCGCAGCCATAACAGCAATGCAGGCCGTTCATCATCACTTATTGGTGTATGTACATGCTGGGATTTGCAGGAACATGATTGGTCAGTGCATTCATCAATCCGATAGTGATCAGTCCCATATAGAGGAGATAAATCATTAGGCTGGCTAGACCAAATGCATGGCGCTGGAGATAGTGATTATTGATGGCTTAATCCCGCCTGGCTCCACATGTTTGTACTCACAGAGCTGTCACAAGCTTTATCATTCATATTATGTAGCAATGTTATTATTATTATTATTGTTGTTGTTACTATTAGTGTTATTATGCATTAGGTACGTAGTAGTAGTAGCAGTATTAAAAGCAGGCATATTTATAGGGATGTTAATGGTTTTAGTATTAGTGCTGTTTGTAATAACTTGTTGTAGTACCAGTTACAGTAGTATTTGTGGTAGTGCGGTATTAGTAGATGTGGTAGTATTGGTAGTAGAAGTGGTAGAGGTAGGACTAGCAGTAACATGGGGATTAGCATCGTATAAATTACAATATTATGCTCTAGGATCCTTTTTAGAAAGACGGCATATTGTCAATATTTTACTTTTTAAACATGTTGAAATATTGACCTCATCATATCGTTAGGAATTTTAATATCCACACTAACCGACAAGAATTACAACATTCACACCCTAATGTTCTGGGTTTGTTCGCTCCTTCTCCCCTCCTTCTCCCCCTCCTTCTCCCCCTCCTTCTCCCTCTCTTCTTCTATCACTCTCCCTCTCTTTCCCTCCCTCTCCCTGTTTCTCTCTCTCAGTCTCTCTCTTCAACTCCGTGGTGATGATTTGCAGAAAGGCTTTTAAAAGCCCCAGAGGGTAAATAGCATTCTAAAAGTAAACAGAAATGGAGTGACCTTGCCAGAGTTGGGCCCTGACAGCCAAGCTGTTTTAAGACTTCAAGAAGCAAGGGTCAGGGCTATAAACAAGTCTATTCCAACGCCCGAAAAACATGGATTTGTTTGTTATTATATATGTACTGTATACATAGTTTTATATGTACTATATGGAAACATAATAACTAAACAACTGTGCTTTAGAATTGGCTGTAATTAGTGATGGTTGGGAGCAAGGGATGTGTGGAGAGGATGAGAGTAACGACAGAGGAGGAGGAGACAATATCACACCAGACAGGGTGAAACATTCCTCACCAGCTTATAGAAGGCCGGACATGAGTCACCTCCACGGCATCTGTTTTCATTTTGACAAAAAGGTCAGGGGTCATCGCTCCTTGGCTTGAAGCAGGCCGGTCAGTTCTTAAGGCATGCAACATGATCCACCTCCATATACCTTCTGAATGTCTCCCATCTCCCCAATGGGCTGGAACCCCCCATCACAGAGCTAGAACCCTGCATCACAGGGCTAGAACCCCCCATCACAGGGTTAAAACCCCACATCACAGGGCTAGAACCCCTCATCACAGGGTTAAAACTCCCCTTTACAGGGCTAGAACCCCATATCACAGGGCTAGAACCCCACATCACCACCTATCTCCCACAGCGAGGGACTAAAACCACCTATTTTCCCCAGCGAGGCAAGCCTTTAGGAACGCTGTGGAGCAGCAAAGGTGGCTAACAACACCAGACGTGGAGAGCTTGGCCGGCTGGTGGGTTCCTCAGGCTGGCGTTTGTCATGTCGAGGGAATCTTGCTCTACACACCATGTTCCTCACACGGGTGATAAGTCATCGTTATGGCTCGTCTACCTGGCAACCCAGTGATAAGGGAGCCATGTTCAATCAGAGCACTGGCTAATATTTCAAATTCCATATTGTTTGCCTCCGGTCAGAGTGTAGCGAGCCGCACGCACCCCACCCCCCGCTGCTCATTCTTTCCCATGGGAAGTGTAGGGATGAGGTCCACGCCTGGACTCTCCCAGAGAGGAGCTAACATTAACAATCCACAGCGCCAGCCGACACACGCCCCTTTGTCAAAAGTAATGGGAGGTGGAAAGAACACGTTGGTTAACCTTCTCGCAGAAAAATGTGAGACGGCCTAACAATTCAAAACGAGTTCCTAAAGAAGGGGAAATACTGACACCCTTAACACGCATCCCACCATTCTTCAAATGGTGTTAACATACACTTGAAAAAGCAAAATATAATTTAAAAATAATAATAATAAAGTTGTTTCCAAAGGTTTTGTACATAAAAATGTAGAGTCAAAAAGCAGACTGGACACTTCCTTGGGTCATGCTGAGAGACAGCCCTTTGGGTCTGCTCTCACCCCACAGTAAACTGTCCAGCACCATGGGAACACAAGTCTGTGTCTCCTGGTCTCCAGGCCTTTCTCCTCAAAAACGCCAAAGATCCGTTTCTTCACAGGGGAGTTGCAGTACATCTGGGGGGAGGGGGGGGGGGGCACCCTGATAAGATGTCCTCTAAACTTCCTGTTGAGCTAGCTGCCTTTGAATGCAGTTTGGTGATGAGATGCAGACTGGGAAATAAGCATTGGGTCCTCTCTGACTGCGTGTTTATACAGCTGTAGAAAGAGCCCATTTAGCAGGTGCAGGGTGCTGTAAGTACAACCCCAATCCAGCACTAAGAGGATTAAACCTAGGATGATATCTTTCTAGTAAATAACATTTCTTTGAAGAAAAAAAAAAAAAACTGAAATAATGGAGCTTTCATTCCAGCGCTTTCATCCTCTTTGCATTGGTGGACCAAAAAAAATAACTATGTTTATATAAGGCGTAAAAAAAAAAAAAAAACACAGGTGTATAGACTCTCTGAACCGAGGTCAGTTTACTGAGGTTGTTTGGAGGGACTCACCCTCTGCAGGGTTTGTAACTAGTGGATGTTCCGGTTTTGGGGGAAACAGATAGAGAAAGCATGTGGTAATTTTTCTGTTTTCAAAGGTTACCAAGGAAACATTCCATCTAAAGACTTCTCCCACATTTTTTGGATTGGTTAAATATTGCAACAACAAAAAAACGAACAAACTCAGAAACACCCCTATATGGGGGATCAAGTTTCAGGCATTTTTCTTTGTGTTTGGAGGGCGTATATGCTGCAAAAGATAAACAGTGTGCTGGTTTGTAAAGTCCCTCCATATCCTCTCCTCTAATCCCTGTGCAGAGCGTTCGCTAAGAGACCAAGCAAAAGAACCCGAGTCCTCCATTAAACACACTGCTATTATAAGCTCCTGCTTCATTACAATGTTTTTAGAACTGGGATGAGTGTTGATGAGTAAATGTAAAACATATAATACATGTACACACATATATCCCTTATCTTAACTTTAAGTGGCACAACGCGAGAAAGCCTTTCACAGCGCATGCTGTCACTGACAGGGCAATAGAAAATGTATCCAGCTCTCAAGCATGGGTTCGTGTTAAAACAGAAGAACACCTGGGTCATTCCTTGCCCCGATTTTAGCCTGGGATCCCCCTGTTCTGCTGCCTCCTCTTCTCCCTTTTCATTTCTTAATTCCTCTGAGGCGAAGTGCGTGAAAGCCAGGGGCTCCGCTGGGCACTTAAGAGGAGAGAAGGGCTGGATGTTTACACCTGCTAGGCCCCGTTCAATGCCTGGGGGTGGAGTTAGAGCCGCCCCACTCACTCCACTCTTCTCTCCCCTCTCCTGCAGGGAACAATCGCCCCGTTACGGGGGAATCAATGGCCCTCCCAGCTGGGGTCCCCCCGGTCATTGAGTGGAGAGGCGCTTGTGTGAGAGCGGAGTTGTGATGAGGGCTGTTCACTGGGTCTCTAAACACACTCCACGGCCCAAAGTGGCAGGGTGTGGCAGTGGACCTTTTCCATGGCCCGGCGCACAATGAGGCCAATTCTCCTGGGTATGAAGTGGTGGAGAGAGGCACCGGGACGCCTTGGCCTTGAGTGGGTATGAGCCTTCACACTAGTGACCGGAGGAGACAAAAGACGCTCACACTAAAGCCGCCCCCCCCACACCGGGCTAACTCCCCTCAGATAATCTCTGGCACCGACACTTTGTAAGAAAAGCCTTTTCCCTCTCAGTTCTGTCACTAACAATTTCATTATCAGTAAATAGTGATGCCAAGTTCAGCCAGTGTCAGCTGACGGTTTCACCCCTCTGTGGTAGGCAGTGCATTGGTAATCAGTCACTATATTGTATGCAAACAATCAGTCCTCATACTACATAGAGTACTAAAACAGCACAGCATATTGAGGACCCAGGTCCTACAGAACGGACCCCTGTGGAGCTTTATCGCAAAGGAGAGAGTGAACCTTTGCTGTAACTAAAGAACAATCTTTGCTGTAACTGAAGTAAAAAAAAGAGTTAGAAAAACCAAAGCTTTGCGTCGAAGATCACAGAGATACAGTACCAATTGTGAGTATAAGTGCAACTTAGTATCAGTAATCAGTATTATGAAATGCTTTTGGAGTACCATTGCTAATGCTCCATCGGCAGAAGTACATTCACTATCTGATGATAAGAACTCTTCCCTGGGCTAGATGGAGCAATTCAACATGATGCTAATGTGCTTTTTAAGAAAAATAGACTCACTATAACAATAAAAAGCTTTGAAAAGGCATTGACATATTGATGTGACTTGTAGTTGGCCATGTGTTTTAAATGTTGTTGAATACATTTTTGTAAATACATTAATAGAAAACACTCAAAGCTCTGGAAGGTGGTCATTTTTATATAGTCTCCTATTAGAACAGTCAGTTTACCTAGACAGTTCTCTGTTCCAAAGTGTATGGTATCAACTATCAGTATAGATTTGCCTAAGAAGTCTTGTTTTTTATGGAAAGGGAATGAGACAAGGGAAGTTAAACAAAAAACAATCTGTAAAAATGGAGGGATATGTGCACGACGTGGAAGGTAATGCACGGACGATCACAGCTTTTTTTCTGAAATCAGCATTAGTTAAAGTTACTGTTGAAGTTAGCTTGTTAGCTAGATAAAACAACAGGACGTGACAACATTACAAGCTGATGCAAAGCATTTTTAAGATATATTAACCACACCAGCCTGACTGTTATTTTGAGTGTTAACAATAAATTATTTTGCCGACAGTCAAGAGTCGCTCAATGCGAAAAAACGAGGCACCTTATAACATTCAGGTATCATGACTGTGGATAAACTGCTCGGTTTGCGGAGTGGTGCCACTGCTAGAACAAATACGCTTGCTGTTTATCCACTGTCTATACGTAGTTGTGTGCTTAACATGGTCTAGATTAGCAATGGTTATTATCATAAACAGGCACAGATCACGTCTTGTTTATATTTTGCTGTAAGACACGCTACCCACGGCAGGACGTTAGCTGACCAGGCTAGTAAAAAGAGCAACTACTTGCTTAACGTTACCCCCGAATCAGCCCTTCGCTTGTTATAACTTAAAAAGGACCGGTTCGTGGCTAATCAAGTCATGTCTATTTAGCCAGAAGGTTTAGCTAGCTATCTCTATGACAGTTAACATAAATATGGCTAACGTTAGCATCGTAAACTAATGTTAATATCTTACCTTGAAATGGCGACCGGGATCTTTTCTTATATTATGAATCCATTCACGGCAAAATACAGGATCTTTTGGGAAACGATGGAATGTTTGACTTGTATAGGATTTCTTTCTCTTTGAAGATGTACATTTGGGAACACAACAATGCGGCGGCATTGTAGGTAACGTTATGACAGATGGGCATGCCAACGTTACTTCCGTACCCCACAGCCTCGTTTTGGTTTAAAGGAAGTGACGTGGGTGAATAAGGCGAATTATCCCTATCAGCAGTTATTTTAACAGATTGTTTCCATGACACACTTCCTGGCATCCCATAAACGTCTAGTCCAACCCAGTAACACTGTAACATGGAGACCCAGTTGAGGGTACACTGTGACATGGATACACTGGAGGGTACACTATGACATGGAGACACTGGAGGGTACACTATGACATGGAGACACTGGAGGGAACACTATGACATGGAGACACTGGAAGGTACACTATGACATGGAGACACTGGAGGGAACACTATGACATGGAGACACTGGAGGGAACACTATGACATGGAGACACTGGAGGGTACACTATGACATGGAGACACTGGAGGGAACACTATGACATGGAGACACTGGAGGGTACACTATGACATGGAGAATCAGTGGAGGGTACACTGTAACGTGAAGACAGTGGAGGGTACACTGTAACATGAGGACAGTGGAGGGTATACTGTAATGTGAAGACAGTGGAGGGTATACTGTAATGTGAAGACAGTGGAGGGTATACTGTAATGTGAAGACAGGGGAGGGTACAATGTAACGTGAAGACAGTGGAGGGTATACTGTAATGTGAAGACAGTGGAGGGTACACTGTAACGTGAAGACAGGGGAGGGTATACTGTAACGTGAAGACAGGGGAGGGTACACTGTAACGTGAAGACAGGGGAGGGTATACTGTAACGTGAAGACAGGGGAGGGTACACTGTAACGTGAAGACAGGGGAGGGTATACTGTAACGTGAATGGCAGTGGAGGGTACACTGTAACATGAAGACAGTGGAGGGTACACTGTAACGTGAAGACAGGGGAGGGTACACTGTAACGTGATGTAAGATGATGGACCCATTTGTAACACCATCGTCCTGCGTTTCCTCCTCCTAAAAACAAGACTCCGGGAAGTAGAGGGCCCTTCATGACAGTTTGTTCAATTCTCCAGTCATATATCAAGAAGTGGCACGTTGAAACCCACCCACCCGCTCACTCTGGCCCCCCATGTTGGCTCAAACAATTAACCACCTCCATGGATAAGTGCGTTTTATTTTAGCTCGTCTTTCTGGAAGTGCACACTTTTCTTCCTCTTAATGCACCCCAAGAAGCCCTCCTCTTCCTCTGTCACCTTTACCTTTCAGACGGAATCTTTCATCCAGATGGTTTCAAAGGTTCTCCCATCCGTGAATACAAAACACCCCGCCTCCTGAACTTCTGATGGGGGCTGAAAGCAAAAGAAACTCAGAAACACCTCTCGATAAAGACATCACAGGCCGGGTTCAGGCTTAGTTCACCTGAGCTTCTCCTTATTCTAAGGGATTATTCTCCCTGCAGCTTTTCCATGGCAAAAGATAATGAAATTCAAATGGAGGAGCCATAAACACCAAACAGAATTCTCTCAAGGTCTTTACCTGACAGGTTGTTCAAATATCGACTACACATAGAGGACGGGACCGGCACAAGCCAAGGACCGATGCCTTCGCATGGGAGGCCCTTGTGTCCTCTCTCCATGTCTCTTCTCGAAAGGTAAAAACCTTTGGCTGTCTGATTCAATGGGTTTTCAGCAGGTGATTGGAAGAGAGGACCGGGGATGTGAGGGTTATGGAATTGAGTTTATTTCCAGTGTCTCACAAAACACTGTGATTTACTGGCCTTCAGAAGATATTTCAGTTTCTTCTTTTCTATAAATCGACACACATTTCTGAAAATGTTCTTCGCTTTTTCATCATGGGTCAATGCATGGATTGAGGACAGAGTATTTTTGTTTGATCAATTATAAATGACGTCTATAAAAAGTGGATGTGAGGCGTCTGAGGCCGTTCAACGTGGGCACAGTTTAAAAGATGTCTTGTCAAAGCCAAAGTATTTTATTTATCAAATGCACGGAATAACAGCATCGTTTCTCAACAATGAAATTCTTTTGACATGGCACATGATATAAAGCAAAAACTATAGCCAAATATACATTACACTGTGTGCATAATGGGGTATATGGTAAGTATGGATAGAAATATGAAATATTATAAATGTAAGTGTAATATTCCTAAGCTTGGTACATTAAAATATGCTAATGTACATTGAACATACATAGAAAGCAATCACAGCATTTGAAATGTTCATGTGATCAATAGGATCATTTATCATTGATCTTGATGGAGTTGACAACCTGATAAAGGATTCCTGAAGGCAGTGAAACTGAACCTGATTGTTGCTGCTCTGCAAGTTGTTTTACAGAATGCATAGGATACTTTAGACAAAGCACACATAAAAGATCTTGTCTTTCATTCGGTGAGTGCCTCAGTAAAACATACATTTACAGCGAGAGAGAGAGAGAGAGAGAGAGGGGGAAAGCGAGAGAAAAGATAGACCATGGTCTTTGAGATGGGAGACAAAGAGTTTTGCAGTCCATATGCTGGGCTAATTGTTTATTGACTGTTCACAGCAAGCAGCGGGCTAATTAGGGTCGTTAACTAATGTGGCTAAGCAGACACAAGTTGTCAATTCCATATCCCAACAGGCACATTCCCTCGTCTGTGACACGCTGTCCTTTTCCATGGGAAAACAGCTGCAAAAAGGCATAGAAACACTTCCTATCTGTTTTTATTATTTCCCCCCCCCCATTCGTCCCCCTCCCCATTCCGTTCATGTTTATTTTTCCTTCTTCTTAGTGGATCACGTCCATCTCCTAACTGGCTGTGGTGCATTCTTCTCCCCCCCCCCCCCCCCCCCCCGTCTCAATCCGGTTCTGTGAGAATTCTGGGGAGATGACACACAACGTGCACATATCAGTGTGTCATGGCTCCACGGGCCTCGTGTTCGGAGATACACACGAATATGTGCGCGCACACGCACGAGGGAGTGCGCACACGCATCCGAGGTCCAGGGAAACGTGCGTGTGTGTTTGAGTTATTTAAACCCTTGGGAGGCTGTTTCAGCAGAGCCCTCAGACTAATGATACAAACAAGTTGACTGTAAGAGCCCTCCCATTCTCTCGCACTCCAGCGCTCAAGGGTTTATGAAACTACGTGTAAATGGCCTGCAAAGGGGTTTCTGAAGCGCTGGGTGGGGGGTGGTGGGTGGGGGGTGGTGGGGGGAACTTCATCACCACATCAGGCTTGGATAAACATTCCCTACTCTTTGTTTTATGTCATGTCTTCCTATCCATGGACTGCGTGTTCTGATGCCTAGATAACCCTGTGTCATCTGAAGGTCAGGACTACAGTGAAATATTTCAAGAGCAACAGCCTCAAACTTGTGTTTTTACAGTACTTTTTTCCTTCTCTTCCTAAAACACCATCATTTATAGACATTTGAAGAAGAAGGAAAAAAAAAAAAAGCTGGAATGAAAAAGCAAGTCAACAGTATTAAAAAAAAAAAGCCTGAGAACTCAGAACGGAATTCTCATGCTAAATCTGTGCTTGGGTGACATTGTTAAAATCATTTTGGTAAAAAGGGTTAAGTGAGTGATTTCATACTCTTTTACACTGTTCATTACTTTAAATAGCATGACTAGCTCTCTTAGCCCTAGTTAGGGAGGTTGACGAGAGACACTCCAAACAACACGGGCTTCTTCACGGTTCATCCATTTTCCAACCTTTTTCAGATGGTTACATGGCTGGTACAGGGCTTCCACTTCAAACATTATGAGAAACAGTCCTGGAGGCACATTTTTTAATAAAACACAGGGTGTGCATGGGCTTCCACCATCGGAATGTGTATTAAACGGGTGTCAAAGAGGTGATGAAAAGCGTGAGGTGGGGGGGACAAGCAGTGGGAGAATGGCCGCGAGGGCCGGCAGCCCCCAGGGTGGGGCGGTGGCATGCGGCATAGCCGTCGGTTGCCCTCAGATGTCATCGACCCGGGCCAGGCCTCCCCAGGGACACGGGCACACACGGCTAGGTGAAGCGGTGGGCACGGCAGAGTATCTAACACAACCACAGGTTGCATGTTAGCGGGGGGGACGTCCGTGTGTTATCGTCGCGTGTGTGTGTGCCCTCAAAGTGTGTGTGGAAGTGTGGCCACAGACGTTTGTGTGTCTGTGTGTGTGTAAATAGCGTGCCTGTGTATGTACATACAAGCACACTATTTACACACAAGTTTTCTTTGTACATACGGAGTATACAGTTACTTCAGAAGGCTTTCAGACACTGTCACTTTCTCCACATGTTAATATTCTTAATTCAATGTTTTGCCATCAATTAACACAGAGTACCCCATCATGAGAAAGTGAAAACACATTTTTAGAAATGTGTGCCAATTTATTGGAAATAAAATGTATCTCACATATGAATGGGAGAAACAACCCGAATCCAGTTGTGTAAAGCTGGCAGAGGCTGTGATCTCTGCCAAATGCTCTTCTACAAAGTACCGAATAAAGCCTTTCAATACTTATGCACGTCAAACATTTTGTGTGTGGGATGGGGGGGGGGGGGGCGGGGGTGACGGGTGGGTTTGGGGCACGGGGTTCAAGAAATTGGCACAGATTTCAAAAAATGTGTTTTCGCTCTGTCATTTTGGAATATTGTGGGCAGATTGATGGCAAATAAAATGAGTCCATAACACAACAAATGTGAAGGAAGGGGACTGAATACTTTCCTCACTGACACTGTATACTGTGCGTGTGTGCGTGTGTGTGTGTGTGTGTGTGCGCACGCGCGGAGATGCCCCACTTGCTTTTGTCTGTGTCATGGAACATTTGGTCCTCAGCCAGGAGAGGAAGGACGGCCACCAGGGAACAGTCGGATGAAAAGACGAGTGGCCACGGAACTGAACTCCTGAGAAATGACCCAAAACTACTGTGACAACAACAACCTTCGCAGCGGCTCCGCTTCAGAACTGCCACCTTCCTCTGTGCACAGGCTGGAGACTGCGAGGCCCTCACATTTGCATAACAGCAAAGGGCAATCAATGGCGGTGGGGCCCTTTGTGTGGAGCTGTCAGCATGGGCCAGGGCCGCAGGCCGGGAACCCCTGTGTCAAAAGTGCTTATTTGGGGTGCCACTGGGACGTGACAGGGCCTCAAGGACTGGGGCTAGGGGTTAAACTGTTAACAACATTAAACGTCACCCAGGCCCCCGGCTCCTATGAAACACATGAAACTGGGTCATGCAATACTGTCATAGAGAGAGGAGTGCTTCCTAAGTATCATACGCGAACCGAATGTCAGCTCTCCCAAGCATATTCTCTTCCAGGGGTGTTGTGCACTTCCCTCGTCTCGCTTAAGGGGGATGTTGATTGGAGGGAAGGTGTTTTGAGTCGTGCATTGGCCAATTTCAAAGTTGAATCCATTTTAAACATGGAGCAACTTTAGCTCTTGCCACTTTCACTGACAACAATGTCAGTGTTTTGTTTGTAATGTCATACGGATATGCAATTAAAGCACGCATTTATATTTACTATTATTTGACTGGTATGGTTCATTAAAACAAACTTTCGTATCGTTGTTGTTGTTGTTGACAAAATGTTGATATTCGCTTACAGAGGAGAAAGCCTTCTCCCCCTGTCCTTTAATTCTTTAATAATGCTCTTTTTGAAAAGTGGGATCATCATCCATTATGGATCAAGACCCAATCTGATTGTGTTTGTTGTGCCAAGTGTCAATGTGCACAAGTCAAAGGGAAGAGGCCCTTTGTTTTTCATCGTGCTAATAAACACTAACTTTAATATTTCATCTGTTACCCAGGAGCCTTGGAGACCATCAGGAGCAGCTCTCTCCTCTTCCTCCCTCTCTCCTCTCTCTCCTTCTCTCTCTCTCCTTCTCTCTGATTCAGTCTTGCTCCTTCTCTGCATCCTTTTTGTTTGTTTGTAAAAAAAAAAACGTTAAAAAGCATGGCTGAGCACACGTGTTTCCCCGTAACTTATTTAATAAGGGGTTCATTCTGTTGAAAGCAAAGTACTCCTACCCCCAGGACTGACGTATTGACTCGACTCTGTGTACGCCTATTAATAAATTAACTATTCTGTCACAATCTGAAGGAAAGATTCAATTATTCAAAAATTGTGATGCATAATTCTATCAACTGTGTTTTAAGCAGCCTATGAATAATTTGGCCATTTTACTTTGGATAATTAAAGCAGTAAATCTCATTGTGGAGATGTGGAACAGCCTTGACTGACTCTTTCGTGCTGCTTTCTGTTCAAAAGAAAACAATAGACATTTTCTGCCATAACACAGTGACTGTTAATCAACAGCTGCAGGTATGAATATGCATGCAGCGGTGGTAGTTAACATCTCTTATCCAAATATAAATCACTCACTTATTGGTAAGTTGAGAGGGAGAGTGAGAGAGATGGAGAGATAGAGGGGGAGAGAGAGAGATGGAGAGATAGAAGGAGAGAGGAAGATGTGCAGAGATAAAAGAATGAGAGCCAGTGTTTACCACAGCCAATGTGTTAGTTTCCTCTGGCACTTTCTCTCTACTGCTCAACCAGTGATTTGGGGGTATTGCATTAGTCAAGGGAGACATCTCTCTCTCTCTCTCTCTCTCTCTCTCTCTCTCTGTGTTTCTGCTCCAGATGAAAGCGACGCAGGAGACTTGCTGAGCCTGCTTACTTCTCCTATGCCATATGGCTGTGCCCAGACTAAAGTGGGCTTGTCTGAGTGTTGTTCTCCAGCACCAGGTTTAACCCTGGCTACCTGCAGCTGCACTGACCCAATTAGTAGAGCCCATTCCTCCATCGGGTCAGATAGAGTGCCCTCCTCTTGGCCTGCCTCGCTCTCAGCTGCCCCCCGCTGACCTCTGCGCATCTCCATCGTACCCCACTCCCCCTTCACCCGCCCCTCTGCCAATTAAACATACAATGCCATGTGCAATAATATGCTGTAAACAATGGCTGAATAACATACACAGAGATAGGTTGACGAATACACGTTAATGCTCTATCTCTCTCACACACACACAAACACGCGTGCTGACATGGATGAAGCAGATCTGTGGCCCCCTAGTGTCCCTAAAGCCAAACAGCCAAAGGGAAGGGGGGGGGGCATCCAACAGCCGACACCACAGCCTTCCACATGGAGGGAGTGAGGAAGCAGAGCCTGAGAAAACAGGATGACTTGTGAGGCCACAAACACATCCATCAATCTCTCCCCCTTCTGCCTTCTGCTGCTTTCCGTCTCTTTTTTCCCCTCTCCCGCTTTCCCTAACACACATCGGGCAAATTCCACCCTGGCTGTCTCAATTAACCCATGGTTAATCCTGGACCTCCCGTAGCAGCATCTTAAAGGAGCTGGGGAGAACGGGGGTAGATGATGTCTGCCAGGGAGATTACGGTGCGACAGGCAGATCAAAGGAGGCCGGACTTCGGGCCCCAGCGATTAGCCCTAATTAAATAAAGTATGTCTGTTTAAACTTCATTAGCAGCTGGGCGTTTGCTCCACCAGAGTGGGCACAACTCAACCGTCCTTAATTAAAAGATAATCCACAGGATCACCCCTAATCTCCTCCCAAAATATGCTATTTTTCCCCATGAAGGAGTTTTAAGAGTTCACTAGGAGAGAGAGTGGAGGGACTCGTGGAGGTGTTCCATTACCGACGCCGGCAGCCCGATTGTCTCTCCCTGCTAGTGGGTGTCATAACCCACGACCAGTGGAAGAGGATAAACCTGCCCCCTATAACATCAATTTAGCATGCTATTATCTCCACCACGGAACACTACAGCGGGTTGGCTGACATAAAACCTGGAGAGCTGGGGGGTCATTGAATATGCATGAGCTGAAACAGATACGACTGCACTGCCACATTAGTATTCTTGTCACTGGAGATTTTCAAACTTTCAAGTCGATGACTTGAGCGAATCCAGACTGGAGTTTCTATAAAACAGGGCAAAATAATATGATACATAATTAAATATCTACAAGCTTCTGAACTCTAAGCAGAAAAAAATAAAAAATAATGCTGTAGATTATTTCCATATAACTTAGATGAGTCCACATTATGTGTAGGGCCAGCTTTATGGATTAAATAGAATCACTGTCCTTACGGTGATGTTGTGTCTAGATGATTTTATTGTTCGCTCAACGCACCATCATATGAAAAGGCAGGGAGTTATTTGAAACCCTAGGTGTCAAGCTCTCCTGTCAACTCACAAGGCCATCTAGGAGTGAGAAAGTGCCCGGTGACAGTTAGATTGTTGTTTGGTTTTGCAAATGAGTGTATTGATCTTCAAGTTGTGATAATTACATCGTCATGGTTCTGTACACCAGAAATCCCCAAAGCCCTTATTTATGTCACTCACGAAATGCTAATGTCTTGTGAGTTCCTCTTGTTATTTTCCAGTATGGTCTCTGCTTCCACCAACTGCTAAGTATCCCTGTCTAGTGTTCTGTCAATCAACTCCCTAGGAAGCCTGTAATCAAGGGTCATTCTGCAACCCAATCTCTCATTTCTTAATCTAGCATTTTGGGGATTAGTTGTTCCAGCCTACTGTTTATATTTATGTCTCTAAATTGCCGACCCAATGCAGCCAAAACAAACCCGCCATCCTGCATTTCCCCCGGCCGGTCCCCCTGCTCTTCACACCCCCCAAGACGAACCCACCCCCAGACACCCCCACACGCCCCACAAACTTACACACAGACCCCCCCCCCCCCCCCACCCACCCCCCGGACAACCATCGGTTCATTTGAGGAAAGATACACAATGTGACCCATCCCTACAGGACATGTTATTAAACTCAGATGTTTCCACCACACTTTCCAAACAACATTCTCTTCTTCTCCTTCGCTGCGGTCATACAGCAGAACCAAGGGATAGAGGGGAACTGTCAAACCCTCTGAAAGGGCAGATTGTCATTTCGGGTTTGGGTTTGACCCTAGTTGTGAGAACGCTGAACGTTCTGCTGGGAGGACAGAGTGAGGCAGGAAGAGGTGAATAAATGAGAACATTATCCCGCTCCGATTCCCTGACCATGGAGGACCCATGTGCACGGTGCCATCAGGGCCGCAGGCTGGTCCGGTCTGGTCTGGTCTGGTCTGGTCCGGTCTGGGACATCAGGCGAGCTGAATAAGAATTGCAGACGGGGCTCACCCTGGAACGGCTCTCTTCGGGAAACACAGAATGAGAGAGACAGGGTAAATATACAGTATGGGGTGAATTAAGCTACGGCTCAGCGCAGAGTTGACGCAAACTAAGTGTCAGGGTAGCAGCAATGTGGTTCTGCTGAAAACGGCCTAGTCAGGCCCTGTGGAAGAGATAGAAATAATATCACCAATAAACACAAAGTCATTAGGATGATAACAGCGCCACCTATTTCATGCCAACTGCGAATTCTGAGGGGGCACCATGGCAGTCTTGAAATCCAGAAATGTTATGATAGACTGGTTTAGGAGAAGCAGGACTGGTGGCAATCCAACTGAGTTTGGACTAATTTCACAGAGGCACAGGATGAACCGTCCACCCACAGCTCTGCTGGTGTTCGGTACAAGTCAACAAACCGCAATGGAGCTGAATGTGATTCTCCAAATATGTCACAAAACATAGGATACTGGAGGTATCCCGTCCAATGTTTGGGATTCAGTGTTTTGTTCAACTGAGACAGCGGGCCATATCCTTCCCGTAACCGCTAAGTAAGCCATGGAGGTTGGGTTAAGCTGGGGAAAGGCAGGCACATTTGTGACAATTTCTTACTTTTGCAGGAGACAATCAGTCTCTCTGTGTGACTGAAAGCAAATGCCGACAGGAATGGCTGAAATGAAGACGGGCAAGGGGAGCAGAAGCATGTCCCATCCCAAGACACACAAGAAAAATCTGTGTAATGGAGCAGAATTGGTGGAGAACAGTCGAAGACACAAAACAAAGGATTTGGTAAAAGGAACCTGGCTAGGAATCCTATGTCAAATTGTTCAGGCTGAAGCTAATACCTACTGTCAGTGGCTAACCAGACAACAAACACCAATGTAGTTCAGGTAGGAAACCTTACCATAAGAGCTTCCAGTGACAAAAGTTAGTTAGCGCTAAAGCCGATTCGAACATTTTGTTGTGAAACCTGCTTCATTATTGACAAACGTGATTCCTGCCTACTGCGATGAAGAGTGTGAGATCAGAGAGCAAGGGGTATGCCATGATTACATTACCTGTAAAACAGAGCTTTCTATGAAGCTCGAGCCCTAATAAGCCCTAATAAGATTGCATAAAACATGCAAGCTCTGAGAATGCATACCACATATGAACCACTGAGACGGCACAGGGCCGATGTCTACTGAACAAGACAGATATTTCGAAAAAGTAGCATGATATAATCTTTGAGAAACTCAAATCTCCCATGAATCATTGATGAGAACCTGTCTGTCCATCAGCATCAGCTTAAGGGAAACAGCTTAAAGGACATGAACCCACATGGCCTTCAGAGTTAGTTACACAAGTCTTTTCCTCCTTAGAAATACAGTGACCTCTTAATCCCAGGCAACAACAACCGCAGAAAAGAGGTAACCACAGTGACTGCAGAGAGAAAGGCAAGGAGAAAAAGGAGATAGACAGAGAAATAAATAGAGGCAAAGAGAGGGTGAGAGAGAGAGAGAGAAGGAAAGAGGGAGAGGAAGAGAAGAAATAGAGGGAAAGAGAAAGAGAGGAAGGGGAGAGCTAGAGTAAGAGATTACATCTGCAGTATTGTTAACAGACATATTTCATAAATTGATCCGGCTCACACAACAAAACTGGGGCGCAGACACATAGCCTGACCTTCACCATCTCTTAAGCAGCCCGACGATAAATAAATAAAACCCTGCTCGTTTGACAGCCGTTGTCCATAAGCCCAGGCCCACAGCAGCCAGACCCCCCCGCCGCCCCGCTCCCTCCCCCCACCCCCCATCCCCCCCCGCCTCCCCTCCCCTCTCCTCACCTCTCCTCCCTCGCTTTTTGTGGAATATCTGTGTGCCTCCAGGTTATTCGTGATTCATTGCAATATTTCACCCTCTCTCACATCCCTGTGTCCTGCTCCAACGGCTTCATTCCGTCCTTGACAGGGAGCTAGGGCCATCATGTGACACAGGACAACCAGCAGCCTCTGCAGGGATGAAGCCTGGCGACAGCCGCTTACAGCTTGCCCTTCCCTGGTGCGGACGGGACAATGCAGATAGGGCTTGGCCCCGGCCAGTGGTAGACGGAGAGAGTCTCAGGGGCAGGTTCCCCCGCGGCGCTCCGTCTGTGAGGCCATCGGGAGAGGCTGCAGGCTGCAGTAAGATGGCCGCCGTACCTAAAGGTGTTCTTAGCCCCTGCTGATAAAAGGCCCTGAGGCACGATGCTGAGGTCAGGCCTTTAAACACGAGGAGAAATGTATCCTGCCTCTTGGCCTCGCCCCATCCAATGCTCTTTACCGCCCGCTCCTCTCATTTTCTCACTCGGTGCCTTCATTTGGCTCCGGTGTGATCCTGCCGGTGTCAGCAGGCCCGCTTAATGGCCAAATGTCACAGAGATACAATGGCAAGGGAACTTGTCGAGCACCTTGTATCGTACATGGCAGCTGCAGAAGAAGATAATAGATTAATTCTGTGAGTGTCTGAGCCTCTACAGGACAATATTGCTTTTTCGCTCTCACCCTCCATCCCAGCTCGCTCTCTCTCCCTCAAATCCACACACACACATTTTATCACCCTCTCTTCCACACACATACACAATCTATTTTTCTTTTCTCTTCCTGTCTTATACACACACACACATCACACACATATTTTATCACCCTCTGTAACACACGCACACACATACAATCTCTCTTTTTCTCCTGTTTTATCGAGCAGAGTTAGGGAGGTGCTAGAGCCTCAGGGTTGTAAGGAGAGAATGATGTTGTGAGTGGGAGTGTGTGAGGGAGAAGGTGGTGTTGTGAGTGAGGGTGTGTGGAGGAGAGGGTGGGGTTGTGAGTGAGGGTGTGTGGAGGAGAGGGTGGGGTTGTGAGTGAGGGTGTTTGGAGGAGAGGGTGGGGTTGTGAGTGAGGGTGTTTGGAGGAGAGGGTGGGGTTGTGAGTGAGGGTGTGTGGAGGAGAGGGTGGGGTTGTGAGTGAGGGTGTGTGGAGGAGAGGGTGGGGTTGTGAGTGAGGGTGTTTGGAGGAGAGGGTGGGGTTGTGAGTGAGGGTGTTTGGTGGAGAGGGTGGGGTTGTGAGTGAGGGTGTGTAGAGGAGAGGGTGGGGTTGTGAGTGAGGGTGTGTGGAGGAGAGGGTGGGGTTGTGAGTGAGGGTGTGTGGAGGAGAGGGTGGGGTTGTGAGTGAGGGTGTGTGGAGGAGAGGGTGGGGTTGTGAGTCAGGATGCCACATAAGTAGTCACTTTGACCTGATTATTGACATCCAAGCTGGCAAGGAGACCTGCCTCTCCTCTTCTCTCCTCTCCTCTCTTCTCTTCTTCCTTGAACTCCCCCCGCAGTGTCACAAGGTGTCTCATCTCACTTATTTTCTGTTTTCTCCTTTACGTTCCTCTCCTGTTCTCTCTGGTCTTTACATTTTCTGTCCAATCATGTCCTCTCCTTGCCAGTCCAATCATGTCCTCACCTGTCCTGTCCTGTCCTCTCCTGTCCTGTCCTCTCCTTGCCAGTTTAATCATGTCCTCTCCTCTCTATTCCCCTCACATGACTGTTGGGAGTCCCTAAATTGTGAGGAACAGAGAATAAGGGAGAAGAGGAGCGAGATTAGACAAAGTAGGAAGGGAGGAGAGAGAGGAGGAGTGAAAGAGAGAAGATAAAGGGAAGATAGAGAGGAGGAAGAGTAGAGAGGGAGGAGGTAGGGATAGGGAGGAGGTAGGGATAGGGAGGAGGTAGGGATAGGGAGGACAGACATGGCTGTCCCCTATGCAAAGGGGACAGCCATTCACCAAAGACCCCCCACCCACTCTTATCCCGACCCCAGCAGCTCAACGGCATTGTGTAACTTTCACACCAAGCTATTTCAACTACAGTCCAGTGGTGCTCACAAACATTACATTTGGATTAAACCATGTCCAGGTTAAGATCACAAATGTAACAGTCTGCAGGTCATGTATGTAATAACATCTACAGTCTACATGTCACGTATGCAATTACAACTACAGTCTGCAGGTCATGTATATAATAACATATACAGTCTACATGTCACATATGTAATAACAACTACAGTCTGCAGGTCATGTATGTAATAACATCTACAGTCTATATGTCACGTATGTAATAACAAGTACAGTCTGCAGGTCATGTATGTAATAACATCTACAGTCTGCAGGTCATGTATGTAATAACATCAACAGTCTAAATGTTATGTAAGTTATAACAACTACAGTCTACAGGTCATGTATGTAATAACAGCCACAGTTTACAGGTCATGTATATAATAACAGCCACAGTGTATAGGTCATGTGTAATTACAGCTACAGTCTAGAGATCACACATTTAATAACATCAAGTCTACTGGTCCTGTGTGTAATAACATCTACAGTCTACAGGTCACGTATGGAACAACGGCTACAGTCTACGTGTCATGTATGTAACAACAACTACAGTCCACATGTCATGTATGTAATAACAGCTAGATCTACTGATCATGTATGTAATAATAGTCATAGTGTACAGGACATGTCTAATAACAGTCGTAATATCAGTCTACAGTTCATGCATTTAATAAGAGCTAGTCTACAGGGCATGTAACAAATACAGTCTACAAGTGATGTATGTAACAACAGCTACAATGTACAGGTAATGTGTAATAACAGCTATAGTGTGTAGATCATGTGTGTAATAACAGCTACAGTGTACAGGTCATGTACATAATGACAGCTATAGTGTATAGATCATGTGTGTAATATCAGCTACAGTGTACAGGTCATGTGTAATAACAGCTATAGCTCATGTGTGTAATAACAGCTACAGTCTACAGGTCATGTATGTAATAACAACTACAATGTATAGATCATGTATGTAATAACAGCTACAGTCAACAGGTAATGTATGTAATAACAGCTACAATGTACATGTCATGCATATAATAACAGCTACAGTCAACAGGTCATGTATGTTATAACAGCTACAATGTATAGATCATGTATGTAATAACAGCTACAGTCTATTGGTCATGTATGTAATAACAGCTACAATGTATAGATCATGTATGTAATAACAGCTACAGTGTACAGGCCATGCATGTAATAACAGCTACAGTGTACAGGTCATGCATGTAATAACAGCGACAGTGTACAGGTCATGCATGTAATAACAGCGACAGTGTACAGGTCATGCATGTAATAACAGCTACAGTGTACAGGTCATCCATGTAATAACAGCTACAGTGTACAGGTCATGCATGTAATAACAGCTACAGTGTACAGGTCATGCATGTAATAACAGCTACAGTGTACAGGTCATGCATGTAATAACAGCTACAGTGTACAGGTCATGCATGTAATAACAGCGACAGTGTACAGGTCATGCATGTAATAACAGCTACAGTGTACAGGTCATGCATGTAATAACAGCGACAGTGTACAGGTCATGCATGTAATAACAGCGACAGTGTACAGGTCATGCATGTAATAACAGCTACAGTGTACAGGTCATGCATGTAATAACAGCTACAGTGTACAGGTCATGCATGTAATAACAGCTACAGTGTACAGGTCATGCATGTAATAACAGCGACAGTGTACAGGTCATGCATGTAATAACAGCTACAGTGTACAGGTCATGCACGTAATAACAGCGACAGTGTACATGTCATGCATGTAATAACAGCGACAGTGTACAGGTCATGCATGTAATAACAGCTACAGTGTACAGGTCATGCATGTAATAACAGCTACAGTGTACAGGTCATGCATGTAATAACAACGACAGTGTACAGGTCATGCATGTAATAACAGCTTCAGTGTACAGGTCATGCATGTAATAACAGCTACAGTGTACAGGTCATGCATGTAATAACAGCTACAGTGTACATGTCATGCATGTAATAACAGCTACAGTGTACAGGTCATGCATGTAATAACAGCTACAGTGTACAGGTCATGCATGTAATAACAGCGACAGTGTACAGGTCATGCATGTAATAACAGCTACAGTGTACAGGTCATGCATGTAATAACAGCTACAGTGTACAGGTCATGCATGTAATAACAGCGACAGTGTACAGGTCATGCATGTAATAACAGCTACAGTGTACAGGTCATGCATGTAATAACAGCGACAGTGTACAGGTCATGCATGTAATAACAGCGACAGTGTACAGGTCATGCATGTAATAACAGCTTCAGTGTACAGGTCATGCATGTAATAACAGCGACAGTGTACAGGTCATGCATGTAATAACAGCGACAGTGTACAGGTCATGCATGTAATAACAGCTACAGTGTACAGGTCATGCATGTAATAACAGCTACAGTGTAGAGTGAATGCGGCTAGCTGTGGGTGTGCTGCTCAACTGACATGTCGTGTGCATCTCCCCTGGTTGCCGTGGTGCCGCTGCGCGTTGTGGAATGGTGGGTCTGTCTGAGCCGGGTTGACTGGGCATGTTGCCGGGCACAGGCTGCACTCAGGCTCACACTCATTCTGCTCTTCAATGGAATCTTTTCATGCTATTAGAAAGAAATCAAAATTGAATGCCGGCCGACGTTTTCTGACTCCATCACAAAAGAGGAGGAACAAAGGGACCATTGGACTGTTGAGCTCGATTGAGACGTACGCTGAAACAGAGCTCTGTTATGAGGCCTGCCGGCCCAGTCCAATCTTCTCTGAATTATCCACATAGTTAGCATTACTGATCCTGCTGCTTCCCCATCGAACCAAATGTCTGGAATGCCTGGCCTCCTACGGGTGGATGCCATGTGAGCCTGGACTATGCGTGATGTCACCAATCCATATACAGACACAAGGAGCGAGAGAGGAAGTCGGAGAGAAAGATAGAGAAAGAGAGACAGCAAAAGCCTTGCGACATTAAAGAATCTGGCCCCTGAGTAGTGTCAGATGGCGAGACAGTGACGTGACCTCGCTAGCTCCGGCCACTGAGACAGGCCATAGAGACAGGACATAGAGACAGGACTCAGAGACAGGACATAGAGACAGGACTCAGAGACAGGTTTCAGAGACAGGACATAGAGACAGGACATAGAGACAGGACATAGAGACAGGGCTCAGAAACAGGCCATAGCGACAGGACTCAGAGACAGGCCACAGAGAAGGGACTCAGAGACAGGCCACAGAGACAGGCCACAGTCAGGCAGAGGCGGATGGAATCCTATCTCTGCATCCCGGTTGCACATGCTACCAAACTCCTTCAAATTACCTTGATTGCACATTTAAAATGCCATTTAGAATTGTCATTTGTTCCTGCACAACTATCCCACTTGTAAAATACATTGTGCTTAATACTTGTATATTTTCTGCCCTCCTCTATTTGCCTTAATTGCACATTTAGTATTGCCATTTGTACTGCATTTGCCTGCATTGCACATCTACACATCCACCTGTAACACACATATACTTAATACTTAATACATTTCTGCCCTCATATATTTCCGCTTCTGGTTCGAAACTAACAGCATTTCATTGTACTGTACTTGTAATTGATCAATAACAGTAAAGTTGAATCTAATCTAAGTTGCAATCTCAAAGCTCACAAAACACTGCTAAGAACGAAGACAGTGAGAGAAAACTAGAGTTTAGCGATGGCAGGAATCAAGCTGATCATGGCTGCCCTCATTGCATGAAAGCCAGGGCATGTGGCCCCCAGTGGCCAGACGCACCTCTCTCTCAGTCAGGCCGAGGCAAAGATCCCCAGAATGCTAACTAGCCGGCAGTGCTGTCTTAGGCAGCCGGGGCCTTCACCAGGGGCACCCCACAATTGACACAGTCAGGAGGTGGAAGAAAGAGAAGGACAAAAGTGCATTCACGCATTGAATCGTCTTCTGGACTCACCCATCCCCCTATTAAAACAAGGAAAAAAGGGAGGGGACAGACAGAGAATGACACAGAGAATGAATGGACGGAAAAAAAGAAAAAAAAAACTATTTTCAGAAGGGAATGAATGTCACACGGCTGTGAAGTAAGGCAAGGTGAATGGCAGCTGACCGTCATAAATGCTGTGTTGATCGTTTCATCTTTGGTCTTCAGGTATTTTCATTTGGTTTGATTTTTGCTTCTGGGGGTGGAGGCACTTGTTTAGCTGGGGTTTAGTGCCACCGGGAGTCCCACAGAGCGCAGCAGGAACTATTGATTCCAGCAGAGTTCTGCTAGTTGCCGTGGTTGCCCTGAGTCTGTTAGTCAGTGTGTGTGTGTGCGTGCGTGTGTGAATGTGTGTGTGTGTGTTTGTGCGCGCGAGTGTGCGTGCGTGTTTACGTTCGTGTCTCTTTCTTCAGCTCCGAAGACAGTCCAAAGTTCTCCTCTCTTTTAGGTCATCCTGACTCCTTCTGAAGGCCCACACTACACACCTGCAACAATCAAGTAAACAAGGCAAAATGCTACCCACTGCTGCAAAAACATCCCTTTCTAGCAAAGTCTGACAAAGATGTTGCCCGCATGCTATCAAGTGACGAGCGCTTATCATGAATGCTAAACAACTATTTTGAATCTGAAGTTGTTAGAGGACTTCTAGCTGTGGATAGAGAGTCAGAGATCAATATCGCTGTCCACTCGCCATGCTGAGTCAATCCGTCTCTCTATCTCACTCCCCTCTTACCTCTTTCTATCAATCTTTCTCTCCCTTTATCTCTCCTCTCCCCCCCTCTCTCTTTCTGTCTCTCTCAGTCATCACCTGAAGACGTGGAGCCTGCCTGTGCCTGACAGTCATTGCTGGCCTGTTATTGTTCCTCAGTAACCTATAAATCGGCACAGCAGAGATGTTTGCTAAAAGGGAGATCTGGGTCAAAGGTCTGTGAGCTCTGTCCTTTGGCCCCTCATGCCAGATGGCACCTCTAGGTTTCCCAGGCTGTCAGAGAGCAGCCCCTTTACCGAAGCCCCTCTCGTCTCTCTCTCTCTCTCTCTCTCTCTCTCTCTCTCCCCTTTATTTTCCTCCCTTGCCTCTCACCCCACCCCCCTCCCCCTCTCTCCCTCTCTCGTCCTGAAAGTCTAACATAGCGTGATTAACTCTCCTCACACTCAACAAAGATTGCTGTCCGTTTCTGGTGGCAGTGTGTTCCAACAGAAGGGCGCAGTAGAAGAGGAAAATGTGAACCCAAGCTGGGAAATGCCAATAAAATGCCTAGAGTGTGAGTGAGTTCCCCAACCCCCACAACCAAATGACACATCCTAATTTAGCTGGATTTCGGGTTTCTTTTTTTAACCACCCTTTTTAAGCACATTTGTTTGTTAAATAGATTTTTTAAATCCTCACTGAATCAATTTTCTGTGTCAAAACGAATAAATTAGCTTGCTTTATTTCAAAATAAACCATTAATGCAGAAATGGAGGGGTAATTAATTTCCTGTAATTGCCCCAGCAGGATTGGTATCAGTTACACCCACTCCCTGTATATACTCTGTATTTACCACTAGTGGCACCAGGTACAGCTACGTCTGAAGATGGAGAAAGGTGGAAAGAGAGGGAGGTAAGCGGGAAGGGGAACAAAGGAGAGAGAGAGAGAGAGAGAGAGAGAGAGAGAGAGGGATGATATTTAAAAAGGAAGGGAGACAGGAGAGTGACAGAGAAGAGCATCTAGAGAGAGAGGCAGGAGGGGAGAGAGATGGGGGAGGAAGGGAGAACAGCGTGGGAGGAGGGAGATGACACAGAGGAGGAAAGGGGAGAGAGAGAGGGGAGGAAGGTAAGAGAGAGAGAGAGGGAGTTGGGGAGAGAAATAGAGGAGGTGCAAGAGGGAGGAGAAGGAGAGCACTAGACAGGTCAGGTTAGAGTTTACACAGTAGGTACACGATCAGTATTTGAAAGAGTGATAAAGCATCTGGACTAGCCGTGACGTCCCGGGGATCCAAAACAACCCAACATTCTGGAGACGTCCTTGAGACATGTTTGTTTGCAGGGGACTTGTCCCCCGCTTCATTCAAAGAATTGGCACAGTTAACCACTGAGCTGGGTGTTCCACCAAGGGAAGTTATCTGAAGATGAATGAAGCCACTGTAAGTCGCTTTGGATAAGAGCTTCTACTAAATGACTAAAATGGGAAATATAAATATGCTAAAGTGATGCTACCTGAATAAATAAATAGCGATGATCATACAATGAATTTGAAGCATTTTTTTTGTGGACTGCAATCCTGCATTTTACCACAGATCGGTTCTCAGTCCTTTCTGTGTTATCAAACCGGTAAACAGTTCAAACTAAGCCTAAGCTTAAACATGGGCACTTGGAGTAATGCATCTTTACAAATTGCCCTCCCAAAAATGCTTCTCGACTTGTAATACCGTGCCAGCCTGTTTTAAATATCTAATTTCAGGGGAGTGGGTGAGTGCTGAATCGTGCACTCCAGACTAATCTCCTTATGCTCACTTACACGTATTGGCAGATTTGTACAAGTGAACTTAGCGGCAGGTAGAGTAGTCCCACTCCACACATAGAGTAAACAAAGGATTTGAAAAGTGGTCTCCTCCGTGCCTCACTCTGCGGTAGATTCAATACCGACATCCCCTTTAGGAGACAGCTCTACGACAGGTCTTCGGCACCTTGAGGTTACATTCTGAGGTGAAACGCAGATGTCCTGCGGCAATAGGGCAGCTATCAAAGTGTGCCACCGGGCAGACTGGCACAACGAGGATGGAAAGCAGTGCTCCCGAAACCAGGCCATGCCCCCAGTGAACAGCGGGAATAGGTCTCAGCTACCAGAGGCAGAGAGAGCAGCGAGTAAGGTTTTACTGTAATCCCCGCAAAAAAAAAAAAAAAAAAAAAAAAAAAAAACACCTCAGTGAAGCGACGTTTGCTCTTGGATCACCATATGTGGTGTTTGGAGATGAACCAGGGCGTTCTGGTGGCGATGATGGACTCTCCTGGGAAAGACACGGCTCGTCCCCTCAGGTCCACTACCGAGGGAAACGGCAGGATGCGGTGTCACTCACCTTTTGAGCCCCCTTTTAGATCCGTGATGATAAAAACACGCACGCACGGACGTTTTAAGACATCAGAACAGATTTAGCAGATGTCTTACTTTCTGGGTATAATATCGGCATCTGTCTGACGTAGGTCCTTTGGGGACTCCGGATCGGGGCTACACACCATAGTTGATCTGATGCTGGCTGGCCCTGTAATGCCTATAATGAAGAATGCTATTTCAATCAAATGGGTCATGCCAAGCGCCAAATGTGTACATCTTTGAGGAAAATAAGTTAAACGACCGTCATTTCTTTTGACAAAAGGCACGTGTGCAGACGGAAACAAAAATTGCAAGAAGAAAAAGGCATGTTTCTTCCAACACAAAGACATTCTACAATAATGGAGATAACACTGATGATTAGGGAGCCAATCAGGGACAGTGTGGGACTCAGGGTCGTCAATAAAATGCCCATGTGACAACCTCCGCACATCCTGGCAAATTCCGATGTTTCCCCATCACTTGGGAAGTGTTAGCAGCTGTGGAATGACCACCGAGCCATCCACATCTGGGGCCGAGGTGGACCTCAGCGTGCTGAAACTGTTGCTCGGTACACCTTGGCCTTAGGTCTGTGTTATACTCAAAACGGCTGCAGGAGAAGACAATGACAGTGGAAATCTTAGAAGCCAGACGAATCAGATGTTAAGTGAAGCCAGAATTGTCAGAGAATGAGCCGTTCACTCGCCAAACATGTTTTTCAATAGTTATTTTTTTTTCTGTGTGTGAACCAGATGAAGAGAGTATTGAATCAGTGCTTTGTTCACTGATGGGAGTATGATGATCACACAAAAGACTTGCAGTTGTGGTTTGGCAGCTGTTGTGGGTTGAGAGGCAGACCTCGATACCTTCAAAGAGCCTCCATAGTAGAAGAACCACACCTCCGTTACAGAACGAGAATCACACCTATATAATGGGAGGTAAAAAACCACACCTCCATAACATTAAAAACAACCACACCTCCATAACAGAACGCGAATCAAACCTATTTAATGGGAGGTAAAAAAAAAAAAAAACACACCATAACACAAAAAGAACCACACCTCCATGACAGAATGAGAATTAAACCTATTCAATGGGAGGTAAAAACCACAGCTCCATAACATAAAAACAACCACACCTCCATAAAATAAAAACAACCACATCTTCATATCAGAAAGAGAACCAGACCTCCATAACAGCAATAAACACTCAATTTCGAACACAATTCTTCCACCTCATATGGAGGCCCTGTTCTCTCCTCCTCCTCTTCTCCTCCCACTGTTCTCAACTCCATCCCTTCTATCCTCCACCCCTTCTCCTCCCATTGTTCTCTCCTCCATCCATTCTCCCCTCCACCTCATGTCTCTTCCATCCCTATTCTCCACCTTCTCATCTCTAACCTCCTCCTGCAACATCTCTCCTCCTCTAGTAAGGTCTAAAAAATAAAAATAGTATTGAAAAAAGTAAGATAAGAAATAGGGCGAGAGAGAGAGAGAGACAAGAGAAAGCAGGATACTGAGTGTGAGGAAGGGAGAAAGTGAGCAGAAAGAGAGGGGGGGGGCGAGAGGACTGCGAGGGAGAGGGAGAGTGAGATCTTTGCACTGTGCTAAGGGGGTGGGTAAGAGCATTGTCATGGACGTGCGTCTAAAAGGGCGCTCCAGCCTTTGGCTTTCTGTGCATTTTAACACACCATAAATCACTGTAGTGGGCCAGGCCCTGCGTTATGTGAATGATATATTTTATTTACACTACAGAGGAAAACACACATGGTACTTATTCATCATCTCCCACCTTTAATAATGACTCAACTTCCAGTCATTCATCACCTCTTCCAAACCCACGCCTGCAGATGGGGGGGGGGGGCGAGAAAACAAACACTCCTGGCTAACAAGAGCAGGGTGCCCTGAAAAGACATAGCTAGCTATGCCACCAAGAAATGAAACAATTGCAATTTCTAAAGCTTTGGAACGAGCGATAGAAATTAGCCTGTTTGCATTGATTTGTGGCTTGGGAGAGTTTTGTTGCCGTGATTTTTGTTGTGGTTTAAAATTATGAGAGTGGCACATCTACACAAGTTAGCTTCGGAAGAAGTTTCCCTTTAATGAGGTAACACAGATATCAACAAATACATCGCTACAAAAAGATATGGCTGTCAGAGGAACATACTAGTGGGGGCCAGTGTGACTGAGTTACTGTCTACACCACTTGCAATCTGACTCCCCCCCATCGACAAACAAGAACAGGAAGACGTTGCTGAACATGATCTGAATTAAATGTGCCATTTTGCGCTCGACATAGGTTTGGCTGGGAAGTCCACAAAGAACTCCAGTCTGATGTAGTCGAATAGTTCAGAGTGACTCTTCATGTTAGAAATGGTTTAAAAAGCGATCCTTCTTCCAGCCATCGCTCTAAGTTATACTTCACAGTCTACAGTGTGTTTGGAACTTTTCCAAATCACACAAGAGAGGGCATTAAGTAGAAAGAAAAAATTGAAAGCACATACTTGAGGTCTGGGCTGTGGGAAAGTGAATTGGACACTGAAACAATGAATGGTGAAAAGGGAAAACACACATACACACATACACACACATCTTTACTTAATGAGGTAAAATGGGAACACCAAAGTTGACTGCCCTTAAAAATTCAGACATTAACTAATGTTAACCAATAACCTTACCACAACCCTAAGCTTAACCTCAACCTAGTCTAACCTCAGTCCCCTAACATGTATGCCTAGTGTGAGCCATAAACCACTAAAGCTAAGAAAAAGGCATTATTCAAACTGTGGACAGGAAATACATGTTTCTGATCAAATGTTTTTGATAACCACTATTCGGGGACATTCGGTGCCGAAACACTAATACACATGAATACACACAGACAATAGGAAACAATACGTTGGTTGTTGCAAGGGATTGCAGGCAGGAGAATGCCTCTTATAGCATGAGGGAGGACCACAAGCTGCTGTCTGTAATGACAATTGTTGCTTTTGGATTTCCGGCTGTTGGAGGCTGTCAGGCTGGTTGGAGTCCAGGGCCTTTTGACCGGTTCAACGTGTGTTTTCACTTTTCAGTTTACACCTCGTCAACATGCCCATCAGAAAGCCATCAATGGCCGCCAGCGTCACACGGCTGGTCTTGAGCAACGCACGCTTTGAGACGTTTCTTTTCCCACGCGGCGATTAGATATTTCGTAGACATTTTCAACAGGCCCTGCTGTTCTCCTCCGGTCTGCTGCGTTGTTCTCTCGTTCTTTCTGTTCCCATTTCATTGTATGGATGCTATTTAGAGTTGCATTATGCTGCAGTGCAATGATATCTCTCTTATTTCAGTTTAGTGCAGTCTTTGTTTCTATGTCAAATACACATTTGTATATATATATATATATATATATATATATATATATATTTGTATATATATATATATATATATATATATATATATATATATATATATATATATATATACGTTGTCAGAGTAATACAGTGAAAGCAAAGTGAGAAATAATTGAAAAGGAGGAAATGGTGTTCTTTTGATTATGTTGTGGATGTAGTCTGTCATTCCGTAATGGCTTAGATCTCCTCAACGGTGAAGCTATGCTTATGCTTAATGAACCAAGGAAAAGGTCGTTAGGAAACAGCAATATCAATTTTTTGAGCGCACTAGAGCTATCATAAAGTGAACTGAAAGTAATAGAAAGAAGATTTAACACAGGTTCTGCTAATGTGTGTGAAGGAGGTTAACTGCCCTAGTTAGTAACAACCTCAGGATGCCGCTCCCATGAAAGCTGGCACGATTATTGATTGTCTCCCTCCCAATCCTTTGGCAGTGCCATGTATAACGCCAATAAACTGTTTATTTATTTTCTTTCCTTATGAAGTAGCGTACCTGGAATCAATTGTTCAAATATTGTGGCTGTACCCAGGTGAATCAACATGGAGTTCTCAGACAAATGGAATTTAGGGCAGTTTTGAATCAGATGAGAGTTGATATCTGTATGCAGCACATGAAATGACACTGAAGTCGCAGGGACAGTTTATAATCTCATCTCATGAGACACCCATGCTCTGACCATAGAAAGGTATCTCTTTCAAATCTAATTGTATCCACACAAATCCACTGGGAATCTCAATAAATAACTATTAACATTTTATTATACTCCTCTCCTATATTTTTGTCTTTTTGGACATTTTCCCTCCCTTCTGGAGACAATGATACATAGAAATCTGTGAGCCTGTAATCCTATTAATAAAGCTCTTGTCCGCGTTACATTTATTTTCTTTCTAATCTCCCTCCCTGACTTCCCTTCTCTCCTCTGTCCCTTGGCTGACCCTTGTGAACATGTTCTCCCTGCGAGGCTCAGAGAAACTCAGATTGATACCACATATAATGTCCATTGTGGGGTTCATAACGAGCGTCTGGACGGTGCCTGACTGAGCGTGCCACCGTCACCCCCCCCCCCCCCCCCCCACCCCCGGCCCAGAGCGGGCCCCGTGTGGGGCACTGAGGTGGGCGGTCTCCACTCTGTTCGCTCACGACCCACCATACTTGACCTATCTGTTACTGTGCAGCCTCCATGTTTAATTGCTGCTTGGGGGAGGCTAGGGGTGTTTTCCTTCGTTTCCTAGGAAAATGGACATACATACACGCATGGATACAGGTCAATGAACCCAAGTGTCCACACAGACTGGCAGACAGACAAACAGGCAAACACAACACAAAAGAGACCAGCTCTCATCGTTAGCCACGTTGTGAGACTGTTGCTTAAAAAGTACTCAGAATGCATCAACTGAGCTGGGAGTTCCCGTCCTGGTACTTCGTACTTCGTCTCCCACAGGAGACGAAGGAGGACCGCTCCTCACATACATAATCCTGATGGAAATCCTTGTCCTCCATGTCTGAGTAATGACCAAAACCACCATCCTCATGGCAAAACCAATCCACCGGCACAGATCCCGCCACCCCAAATCTCCAAATCTTAAACCCGTCAGTTCCATGGCCAAATCCAAACGTATCAACCCTAACCGTCCAGCCATTCCTCTAAGCAGACTGGGTCCGACTGAATGAAGATCTCCCTCCACTCCAGAGTATGTCCAGTCAGAAAGGTTCACAACTAATGCGCTAACAACGACAGCGAGGTGACGCTGTCCTGCAGAGTACACGTCTGAGTTCACCAATCAGCTTTACCTGCTGTGGAGACGGATGGAGAGGTTCACCGGAACAGTAATGGCAAAACATTATTCACTTTTACAGCAAGATCAATTGTTATTGGGAGGACACGTCATCATTTACTGATTACTGGTTTCAGCTTATTAAAACACTAAGCTTTTACATATAGTAAAGGCAAATGTAACAATAACATACAGTACTTGTGAATGGGTAAGTGTGTCCGATCTTTTGTTTGACATGTCAAGGACACCCTTTGGTAAAAATACATTAAGTTGTGTCTTCTGTTACTAAGCTATTGGTGGGACAATCGTCCTCATGTGGCTGTAGAAGTCCATTTTTGTGCATGGGAGATAGCAGACATACGTTCACATTTCAAAGAGTGGAGGGATTATACAAATTGAAGGAAACATGTGCGGTTGTAAAGTCCCGCAGCGTGCCAGGACAGCAGATGTGTCCGCTAGCACGCTGGACAATAAACGTGAGGCACTGACGGATTAAGTGAAAAGTAGAATGTGGCTTCTTTCAGCCGGGCGCGTAATGCGTCGTGGCCTATGAAACATTTCCCATGGTTCACAGGTGTCTCTGTCAGCACTGATGGTGTGAAGCCCTGGAGGCAGAGACCTGGCACTGGCCCTTTAAACAGCCACCAAAGTGTGTTCATGTTCTCCTTTAATAGGGGAGTGGCGTGCAAAACAATCTCGAAATGAATCTGTTTCAGTCGATTGACGATTAGGGAAAAAAATATAGGAATGTCTAAAAAGTGTGTCAAAATGATTAATCATTAATTATTATAGGCTCTGTGTTTCCTCGTCTTCTACACACATTATTGATTTGTCTCTGGATGAAAGAGTGACAATCTACAACAACACAAAATAACTTTGGGGGGGGGGGGGGGGGGCGTAAATGGTTAAACTTTGAGTACACAGTTTTCATCTGTGCTTATTCAACTGCTTGTTCCGAGTCAAGGGGCTTATGATAATGATGGATTCATTTCAAGTCACTTTAATATGTAAAGACATGGCAGACCACTGAGTAGGTGTAGTCATGATCTCCCCATTCAACATATAAACTAACTGTACCCACTCGCAGGGCATATTCGATCTGTTTTACTGTATGTCTCCAACTATTGAAACGTTTCCTGACAAGAATAAGGATATTTCATGATTTGGATACAAATGAAAGCTGATGCTATGACGACTGCAATTCGTCCCAGGGCCCGGCACAAGGTGGAAAACCACGAGTTACAGACACACATGAAGAACACACACGTTACTCACATTAACATCTACACATGACAGGCAACAGAAAGAGACAGAAAATGGACGCACATCTTTTATAACAAGCTAATAGAAATGTTTTCTATCGTTTCTGAACAGAATGGGCCCGCGTGGCTCGACAGCTCGGCGTCTCAAACCCTCTTCTCATTGTTACAGAAGGCAGGAAGAACAGACGTTGCCCACTGGAAGGATACAGTTGCTTAACATGAAAATCTAATAGGCAATTTACATTTAAATTTCCTCTGTCTCTGTTATGGATGGATTTAAAAGAGCAAGGGGGCTGGTTTTTAAAACCTGGCACCCCCCCACCTCCACCCCATCGCCGCCCTCCCCAACTCTGCTCCCCCCCCCCACCCCCACCGTGTCTCCCACAAGTGCTTTCATCCTCACCTTTAAGAGCAGCCAATCAGCCGAGGGCTTGGCACGGCGCGATGGCAATGGCACTAAGGAAACCTGACACCCCAAACAAAAGGGCTTCATTAAAACATCTCCAGCAGACCACTGAGAGACAGAGAGAGGGAGAGAGGGAGGGACAGAGGGAGCACGAAGGAGGCAGGAATGGAGTGAGAGAAAGGGGAGGGAGAGAGACAGAGAAAGAGGGAGAGTGAAGGAGGCAAGGGAGGGAGGGAGGGAGAACGAGAAGGAGGGAGGGGGGAGACAGAACAAACACGTTATCCCACATTATCCTCTCTCTGCAACATGCACCCTGATCACACAGCAGGTCTGCAGAGAGGAGGAACCTCATTCTAACCTGAGGACTCCAGCAGAGTCATTCGATGGCGGCCATATTGGGTCAGGCCACTAATGAAGATGTGAGGATGTCTGGCTCTGAACATAGGGGGAGAGGAGAGCCTTCCCGTCTGCCTAGCTGCCCTAACAGAGGTGTCCATGTTAGGGTGATGCTGTTTCCAGTTTCCCTTTACTGTCATTTGAAAGTGGTGGGTAGAACATAAAGAACAGCAGTGTCACGACTGAGTTAACCACTAAGAATGTGAAATAGAAAAGTCAAAATTATGACATAACAGGTATACTTTCAATGGAAATGAGAAAAAATAAGTAGGGGAATTACTTGTCAAAAATTTAAATCGAAAACACATTTTTTTTATCGCTTTGAGTAAATTGCTGTTGTCACCATAATCATCGTGGAGACCTCTGGATCCAGACCCGGGAATCGTGGACTCTCATCCGGTACCTATTGGGACCTGCACATAATTTGACACATAAGGTTACATAAGCATAAAGCATGAGAGTTGGACCAACAAAGTGGTCCAAAATAACAAAAATGAATCAAATACACAAACAGACTATTGCATAGTCACGTCATTGCATATGTGGCAAAAGGGCATGTTTTCACCAGCTGTGCTGGAATATTGATAGCTAATATTAGAAATTGTGTTTAAAAGTCAATCAGATTTATTTTCATTTTTACAACCAGTGGGCCAGTTAGCAAGTAAAAAGCCCAGAAATAAGAAGAGCCCCATGGCCGTTATGTGGAGTGGTTTTGACAATTAAACAGAAAGGTAAGAAAACATATTTTCCATAATTTGTGGTTGTGTTGATGACTATGATCCGATAATGTAGATGTTATGTTCTAGTTAGCTAGGCCTATATATGGATTGGGTGCAATGCTAGAATTACAATAAAAGATGAGTTTGGTTGTCGGTGTCCCATAAGTTAATGTGGGCACAGACCAGTGATGGCAGTTGTGTTAAGGATGTGTTAGGGCATCGTGGTCATTATATTGATCTTTTCTATTTATTAGCCAGCATGCGTGTGAGGTCCTTTCTCAGACATTTCAGCGCTGCGCTGCTGCTATAGCTCGTTCCATCCGGCACCTCGTTCCTTCCAAAGATTTCCAGAATCCACTTTGTAATCCAGGACCTCTAGGTTTACAAATCAAGCACGGGATATAAAAGTATGTCAAAAACTCCCTCTCCCCGCAAAAACACATTGGCGGGGGAGAACTTTAGTGTCCCAGCTCGGATGTGAGAGCTGTAGTCCTGTGCACCCCTGCGACACGATTCCCAAATGGCAGCCTCCTCCACACATAGCGTTTCCCAAAGATGTGCCCTACATAGGGATCAGACTGCCGATTGGGACTCAGACAGAGTCAACAGTAAGCAGGGGGGAGAAGAGACTTCCTGTTTCATTCCACCCTTGCCCGGGTGTCAATAGGAATCAATAAGTTCAAAATGACAGTGTTGACACAACATACAGGCAATTATACAAGCATTCATGGTCTCCCCGATGCACGTGTCACTCCGGACCTGGGTGGTACCGGCGCCAATTCGCCCCGGCTACTATTTGATACGAGCTAGCGTGTTTGCAATCTCTCAGAGTCATCGCCGGGAGACGTACATGTGTCGCTGTATTACCAAGGACGCTATCGCGTTTCGTAGGTGACATCTGCTCAGTGCTGGCTTGCCCTAATGGGATGTGACAGTTCATTCTCTCCTGTCATATGACCCAGAATCCATCCCAAATTAGCCCCTGTACCCTAAATAGTGTACTACTTTTAACCAGGGCCCCAGAGGGGCCAATCGGGACGCCATCCCAGACGATCGCGCTGGGAGGGATTGAAGGATTGGTTTCTGCAGAGGTAAACACAGCAGCTTCCTGTGTGAGGACGCATAACGCATGACAGTGGATGGTGTGGATGGCAACAAACGGTTTTAAACCTGAAGGGTTTCATCGTCACCGGCGAGGACCTGGCGTGAGGAAGAGGGGGGAGAAGCCATAACGCCGCCGTAAAACGAAACTTTACTGCATATAGAATTATACACCTTATGTGGATCATAAACGGTAGGTAATTCGTCTATAGGAGTAACAAGCCACAGAATAAGGACGTATATATCCTACATTACAGTGCACTTCGGTGGGACGAATTAAATACAACAGGGTGATTTACAAAGTACACCCATAAATTATCAGAATATTCAATGAGCCAAGTACGGCGCGTCCCGGGCCCCCGCGGAAAGCGGCACAGGGCTGTCGGAGGAGGCGATACAGAGTAATGAATGTGGGACGCCTGGCGGACGGATTCAGCCACTGCGAAACACTATGCAGTGTATCATCGAGCTCCTAATAAAGGCGGGGGGGGCGGGGGGGGGGGGGGGGGGGGGGCGGGGGGGGGGGGGGGTGACGCCTTTTGAACGTAAGGAAAGTTATGGAAAATATCTCTCACCCAAGGACACACAACACCAGATGTGTCAAGACTTATGGGAGCAATCATAGGTGGCCAAGGCTCTGGTGTGGGCCTTATTAAGTTAGGCTGCAATCCAGCACCTTCAACTTATTAAGCTGTCAAGAGTAGCAATGATTAAAACCATAGAAAGGTCAGTGTCAGACCTTCAGCATTGTGTAGCCCTGGTATTTGCTTTTAGGACCCCAGACCTAATGAAGACATTTTACTTGATACATGTAGCTGGGGTTTGAATTAAATTGGTATTTTGAGATGGGATTTTCTGTTTTATTTTTTTTTATACAAAAAGGGCCCTTGTTAAATTCTCCAATACTTTATATTCTTCTTAACTATTACTTTCTCCCTTCTTCTTTCTCATCCTCTCAGAATTCTTAGAAATTCATTTAATCTGAGGAGCAGTAACAAGGGGAGTGAGAGAACCCCACTCGCAAGGAAGGAGGAGTACTGAACCACGCTAGTCTGCATTCAGCTGGTTTTGCATATCATCATGCATGGAGATCAAAGGGAACAGGTTAATGGGAAGGGGAACGGTGGATAATTATGAGGAGGGGGTGAAAGGGGGAACAGCGGGCAGGGGAGGGGCGACCTCCTAATATCATCTCATTCTGCTGACAGCTGGATTCCACTGTCTGCCCGGCGAGATAAAAAAAAAAAAGAAAAGGAGAAAAAAAAAAAAGCTGGAGTTTATTGAGAACTGTCAGCAGTGTCCCTCAGACCCTGGACGGGCCGCTGTCGCCAACGCTCCCAGATTTATTCTCCTGTCACGCCTGATGATGTCATTGTGAGGGGCGCTGCCAGTGGGCCGGGTGGCGGAGGAGAGAGTCGAGTGGGCAGGGGGTTCAGGGATTACTGCCCCCCGGGCGCCGACTCAATCACGGGACGAGCGAGGAGCGACGCCGAGAGAGACAGTGCCACTCGCCACATCTCTATTTCAGTTCACCGTGAGAGACGCGACGTGTCACCTGTGTGTCACCTATGTGTCACCGCGCTCTCCCTCGTCCCCGTTTTGGATGTCTCTTTTTACCTGCGCCCACGACGCCGCGACACCTGCTCACAGCACAGGTGGGGCGTAGAGAGACGGGAGCCCCCCCACCCCAAACCCCACCCCCCACCCCCGAGCCGCGCCACCAAGTCAGAGCACCGCCACCAACATGCTGCTGCCACGCCATGAAATCAGGATCATTACTGCTGAACAGCAACGAGGCATGAAATGTATGAGAGTCGAGGGAGATGCGCGTGGGGGGTGGGGGGGGGGGGGGCGGTGGGGGTGGGCGGGGAGGGGGGTTCATCTGTCTGAGTTCAAAGCGTGCCCTTGACTTCATAGAGTGGGTACTCTCTCTTTATTCAGTGCAGCTCAGGACAATCCAAACGCCGCAAATTGTAAATGACAGATATGCAAAACCTGAGGTCATTCAGAGTTCTCTGCCACGTCTGAGGTTAGAGCAGATTCCCAGATGCCTTAGATGTGGTAGAAGGTGGTGTGAGATGTGTCCACAAAGCTATGGGAAACAAACTGCCTGGCTGAAAGTTTGTCTGGTGTCCGTGGAAGGCGAACCCACAGTACAAAACGGGCGTAGTTAGTCAATGTGTTTTCATGTCGGCAGTATTGATATTGACATGTTATTCTAAGGACTAAGGCATGTGACTGCTCCCTCTCCTGGCTCGGCACCCCACAACCTCGCTACTTGGAGTGAAGTGGACTGTTAAATAAGATGCGTTAAAGAGTACAAAGTAAAAGTGCTCCACTGTGTTTACCAGTTTAGGAAAGTCACAAACACAGAACTAAATGACCACCTACAGGGAGTTCATAACTAAACAGTGACCTTAACTGTCACCTTTTCTGGAACTCCCTTAATCTGGTCACTTAGGTCTTAATTACGAACTTCCCTAAAGTTTTGAACACAGCCGAGCACAGTTGAGTCGTTTTACACCTCTGGCTGAAGTGGACTAAAGTGCAAAAGGAGACGTTGGCCAAGAGATGCTATGCTGTTTTTGTACAAAAAATTCTTCATTGCCTAACTGGGTTGTGACAAGCAGCACGTCTGCAGTTCTTCCAGTAAAATAATTCCACTGTTAAACGCAGTACGTGTTTCGCCGATGTATTGTTCACAGCTCGTGTTCCTGATCCCCAGGGATGATTGAAGAAGAGAGGTGGCCTGTAGGTGCGCAGGTCTAGGATCAGCCCTCCCAGCAGATGCCACAACCATGACCATAATTACCTCAATGACAGCGCAGGCGTCAGATCAGCTCCTGGGACACATCGGGGGCTATTCTCGTCTTTTTAAAATATGTCCCCATCCACGTGGGGATCCCGGGAGCTTAGTCCCATGAATATCAGTCGACATGTGTCCTCAGTAGCACAGACACCAGGGTACAAATGTCTCTGTCGGCTGGGGACTAAATGAAAGTTGTCTGCGTTACAGAGCCTCTCTGCCTCGTCTCCCACTCCACGCTGGCTGTCTTCCTCCATGGCTTCCTCTCTGCCTCTTCTCCCACTCCATGCTGGCTGTCGTCCTCCATGGCTGCCTCACTGTCTCGTCTCCCTCTCCATGCTGGCTGTCTCTCTGCCTCCCACTCCACACTGGCTGTCTTCCTCCATTGCTGCCTCTCTGCCTCCCCTTCCACACTGGCTGCCTTTCTCCATGACTGCCTCTCTGCCTCCCCCTCCACGCTGGCTGCCTTCCTCCATGGCTGCCTCTCTGCCTCCCACTCCACCATGGCTGTCTTCCTCCATTGCTGCCTCTCTGCCTCCCCATCCACACTGGCTGTCTTCCTCCATGACTGCCTCTCTGCCTCCCCCTCCACGCTGGCTGCCTTCCTCCATGGCTGCCTCTCTGCCTCCCACTCCACCATGGCTGTCTTCCTCCATGACTGCCTCTCTGTCTCCCCCTCCACGCTGGCTGTCTTCCTCCATGGCTGCCTCTCTGCCTACCCCTCCACGCTGGCTGTCTTCCTCCATGGATTCCGTGGCCTATATAAAGCTGTTTTACCTGCAGGCCTCTGTCTCCTGCTCTCATCCTCTGCTTTCACCATCCCAAACTGAGATCCCAGTAGAACATCGGGTGGAGATGAACGGGGGAATCGGTGTAGCAGAAAGAAACACATGAAAAACACCCCTCAGTTTCAGAAACAAGGACAAACTCTAGGTGGGATTACAGCACAACAAGCTAACAGAAAGGTGCCATGTTTTCCGACCATGAATACCGGTAGAATGAAAAGGTAAACCTTAACCAGAAGTAGAACTGGTGACAGGAACCCCACAATCCCAGCACAGCTGATTTTGTTTCTCTTGCTTAGTTTTGCTTAGAGCATTACAGTGTGCTCAGACTGAGCTGAGGTTGTAATCATTCAAGTGAGGGGATGGGAAAATCAGTCTCTTTAAGCCTGTAGCGATTCAAACAAGAGTAATAAGTGAATAGAGACGCACACAGAGAGTCTCTTTAGCTCTTCGCTAACGAAACTCCTGGCTTGCATTGCATTCCCCTCCGAACTCTCTGGTGTCAAAGCACTCGCATCTTCAAGAAAAGAAAAAAAAAACGTATCTGTCTGTCTTTGTGATCAGTTACAGGCTCATTATGCGGGATCCATACACATTTTGAAAATCATGAACACCATTTTTTTCCTAATAGTTCCCAGGGTACCATTGACTGCAGTTGAAAGCTCCAGTTACCTGAAACAAATTGCCTGAAGTAATCGGAACCTCAGCTAGTTGGGAAATGTAAGAGAGAGACACATCGCTTCAAACATTAAAGCACAATGCTCTTGTGTTTTCAGCTTTTCAAATTGTCCGCTTGGAAAAAATAAAAATAAAATGGAACTTTGTAGTCTGTGTGCACTCGGCGGTTTGCGCTTTGGGCAAAACGTTGCGTTCTACCACATTTTCCCCCAGTATAAAAGCTCCACAGCAGTACCAAGATCGAGTTTCACAGCGTGTTTGAGTGAACGTAATCTTTAAAGATGTTACCAACATGGTTTTCATTACAGTAGAATAACAGATTCTCATTTAGCGAGATAAGCATTGAGGGGGTGTTCAGAGCCTAGCCTGCTGTGACATACCAAGTATTTATGTCAACTTAATTCACTGCTTGGATAGAATTACATTGTCATGAACAGGATCAATGGGAGAAGAGCGGCATGTATGCTCGGCACAAGCAGGTGATGTACGATGGAAGGAGAAAGAAGTATTGACAGCAAAAAGAAGAGCGTTTCGGTACAGGCGAAATAGAAAAAAAAAGAAGACATTTGCACAAAAAAATGCCTTCAACGGGATTAATCCCTTTCGAAGTCACTCAGCTAGACTCATAAACAGACCACCCTCTCGCCACACACTGAGGTAGAAAATTCACTAAGTCTGAGAAAGGGGTTCTGGATGGCAACTTGATCCCTTCAATGCGTTTACTGGCTGAGGCGTTTTGGAGTAAAGCTCCTTCATGAGAGCGCTATTATATTCTCTCTGTTTCTCTCCTCATCCCATTTTCCCTCGGCCTGCTGCTATGGCCTGTGCCATTATAGGGCTCATCAAAGGCTACAAGGCACATGCAAGTTGGACAGTGCATATAGGAAAACGCGCTGGGATCAAAAGGCCCGGGGCTCTAGCCAAAACTGCTACTTTCACAGACCCAAAGACAGCGCCAGAGGAAGATATCTTCAGGGAGTCTGCAGTACTACCCTACCCAAGACAGAAGCATGAGCTGAACCAAAGTCAAGTCCCATTTAGAAGAGAAAATGCAACCAATTGCTTTCTTGGTTTATTTTTTTCTTAATTTCCTAACTGGGTTGTGGTAAACAAGAGCGTCTGCACAGAAGTTCTTCCAGTTAAAGAACTCTGCCATTAAAAATAGTATGTGGTTCACAGATGTATTCTTCACTGTTTTTCTAGATCTCAACTACTCATCTTCATGATCCCTAACGATCCCTGGGAAGAGGTCATAGATCTGAAACAAACTAAAACTATGATTTGTCAAAAAATACTTAATTCACTGGAAAATAATAAATGGCCAAGTTCACCCATTTATTGTGATCTTAATTTCACTCTTTCTGTGCTTGTAGTTAATCCTCCAAATATGTTTGCTTAGATTGTGTTTCATTACAAAGGAAATTGATTGTCCCATTTTGCTATTTTTAAGTCCTGCCAATGCATCTCGACATCTGGATTTTGACTAGACTACTCCAAAACCTTTATTTTGTTTCTTAGATTCTGAGGTAGACTTACTCTTGTGTTTAGAATGATTGGTCAGCTGCATTATCCAAGTATGGTTTAGCATCAGATCACAGACGGATGACTGTACATTCTCCATCAGCATGTTCAGGTCTAGAGCAGAATTCATGGTTCCTTCAGTGCCTGCATGTCTTCAAGTCCATGAGGTAGCGAAGCATCCCCACACCATCAAATCACCACCACTATTTTGTACTGTTGGGATAACTTTCTGTTTTTGAAACGCTGTTTGCTTTACACCAGACATAACGGGAAGTGTCCTCCTAAAAGTTCCACAGAACATCCCAAACGGATTGCTGGTCATCAACAGGCATATTTTTAAATGTGAGACAAGCACTAACGTTTTTCTTAGTTTCCTGCTGTTTGCGCCTTGCAATTCTCCCATGCATTAAATTTTTGCCCAGGTCATTTTCTTATTGTCAAATCTTGAACGATGACCATAGCTGTGGCAAGAGGGGCCTACAGAATAGTTAGATGTTTCCCTGGTTGTTTTTGTAACTCGTTGCTGTCCAGCAATGGTGTGCTGCTTGTTGAGACCTTGTAGCCAACTTCACATTGATGTTGAGGTTCTATATAAGTCAAGTTTGGATTGAATAGAGCTCCCAGTAATCAAGACTGAGTGTGTCTTTTCTAATTTAGGCCATTGATCAGTTGTATTTGGTTAATGGGTTGATTGCGTAAATAAGGGGGAAATTCTTCACACAGCGTCAGTTGGTGTAAGACTTTTTTCCTTAAAAAAATTCAATTATCAGTTAAGCACTGAATTTTGTGTTTAGTAGGGTTCTCTTTGTCATATATTTTGTGTATAAATCTGAAATCATTCAAGAGTGACAAAAATACATAGAGGATATCAGGTAGGGGGCAAATAATTTTTCACAGCATGGTATGAAATCACTGTTGTAAATCTCTGAATAAAAAATTTAAAATGTCATAGAACTTAATAAGCATAAACTACAAAAGCACAGCAGAATTTCTCTGTAAACTCTGGAATCTCTAAGTTTCACTGATCAATTCAGCTACGATAAACAACTTAATTTAACCAGGCAAGTCTTTAAGGCCGCAATGCTCTTTTATAATGACGAAAGGTCCTGCACTGTGCTTGCTCAGAAATTCCACAACACTGAATCAACCTGACTTTTACACAATAAAACACACAAGGAACTGTACTAAAATTGTAAGTATATTTTTGGTAACAAGTTCAAAGGTTATTTCATGAGATTCTAATAAGTTCAGGGATTCTAGTGCCGTCCGTGGTAGTTCCTGTACCAGGGGAAGGACGATTAAAGTTTTTCCTTGAAAACCATTAGTTGTTGAAAAAAAAGGGGCTGATATAAACAACATCAGCAGGGTTCATCACAAGTTCAGTTCAGGAAAGGCAGCAGGAAGACAGGACGGGAGAGGAAAAAATACAAATACAACTATCCCCACCCCCCCAGCCAGCCTTCCCTCCCTTTCACCTTCTCTCCTTTCCTCCACCCATTTCTCTCTCTTCTATGCTCATAGGTGTCGCTAAAATGATTAGCTGCCAGCAATCAGCCCCTGGCCAAATCAGCTTTGAACTGGTCAGGGCTGACTAATCACAGGACTGCCAACCCCTGGCTGCCCTGAACTCCGAGTTGGCAGGTGAAACCTGCATTGCTGCTTGCATAATTCCCCAGATGGGTGCGATGAGTTCACAGCAGCTTTAGCAGGAACCAAATTGTAGGGATTGCTGACACATAATCGTTTTCGAGGGGTGAGAGAAAAAGAGAGTCTCGACACAAATTCTGCATGCTCCCTTCTCTCTTGCAGGCACGTGCGCGCACACTCGGGCTGATACAAACACACCCACATGCGCAAAGGTGAATAAGACAGAACGAGGTCAACCTGAGAGGCAGCTAACGTTGGGCTTTTCTGTTTTCCATCTGAAACAGCAGGAGAGGGGACGATCAGCAGGCCCGTCACCCCCTAAATGGGGTGAGTCATGCGCTGGTCTGGGGACCAGCCTGTCAGTCTGATATGGGCAAGGCCCTGGTAGCACCATTCAGGACAGTCTACTGAGGAGAATACAAGGCTGGGAGGTTTCACTGAGCAATCCAAACTGATCACGATGGTCTGGTGTCGATACAATGTGACCTGTGACCTTTTGCGATCCCATGCATTTTGAGACTCAACCCTGAGCCTTTATTGTGATTCTGTGTTCTAAATAAGTCGCTCAACATGTTTTCTGCAGTGGTACCAGAGAGAACCATGGGAGGAGTTTTTAAATGAAAATGTATGGATTTCCTGCGGTTTTTGCCGGTTTTGACTGAGCTCCCATAGACACTACACACAGCCCCCACCCACAGACACCTCCCAAAGACACAACCCAACGCCACCGCCCACAGCCCCAGCCCACAGCCCCAGCCCACAGCCCATACCTACAGACACCTCCCAGAGCCCCCACCCGCAGGCCATTCCCACAGACACCTCCCACATCCCTCAATCACAGCCCCCACCCACAGACACCTTCCACAGCCACTACCCACAGCCCCCACCTGCAGGCCATTCCCACAGACACCTCCCACATCCCTCAACCACAGCCCCCCACCCACAGACACAACCCACCGCACCCACCCACAGACACCCCCAAAACCCCAACTTAGACACTCAACCCCCCACACTCCCTCCTCCTCTCTCCTTCCTCCTCCCTCTCCTTCCTCCTCCCTCCCTCCGTCGACTGTGTTCTGCCTCACCCGTACATCATACCTGTCAGCCTGTGCATCAGTCCAGGGGCACAGCCATCAGGGAATGACCAGGGCTTTGCACAGTGATAGACAACTATTATGTGTGTGTGTATGTACGTGTGCATGTCATTTAGTGCGTGTGTGTGTGTGTGTGTGTGTGTGTGTGTGTGTGTGCATACTGCATATGTACAGAACAGCATATGTTAACTGTTTTACAAAATCCATTTAAATATAATACATTTCTTTACATTAACCCTATATTTCTAGGCAAGGCTATAGTGTTAAAAAAAAAAAAATCCTCATTCCATTTCATTTGTGATTGGATTTAATCAGTCTGTTATCGTTTGTGTCATTCAAACAGGAAATACATAGGTCTAGATTTGTCCCATTGTCACAATGAATGGCTGGAGAAGTGGACATATAGATACTGGCAGTTAGTTAGGCCCGAGGGATGTCTTATGCTAAGGAAGTCCCTTCTCAGCGTTTAAACACCGTTTACACGCCCCCACCACTGGTCTCCGAACACACACACGCACAGTCCTTGGAACCACTGTGCCAGTACCAATCTGCTCTGCGTTGAGGTCACTGAAGATTGACAGCTGTCACAGTGCTCTGTTACCCCCATGCATGAGGGAATTAAAGACAAACAAACCTGTGGTCACAAACTTGGTATGTGAGTTGGGTGTATGGGTTTGTGTGTGTGTGTGTGTGTGTGTGTGTGTGCGTTTGGAGAAGGGTGAGAAAAGGCATCATTCCTCGCTGTCTGAGGGGAGGCGAGGGGGGAAAGTGCTCCTATTCCATTTCCTCTCCTGTCCTTCTGGTTAGCCTGGGCCTTCCTGTAAAGCCACACTCCCATGGAGCCCAAATAATAACCCATTCATCTCAGTGTCGCAGAGGCCAAAAGGGACAAGGTTTGGCAAATGAGGTAATGTGCTGCCCTGACTCAGAGTTACGAAATCTCGGAATAACATTAATCTAGCAAGCGCCACACAAGTTAACCCCCCCGAAAACAACGCACAGGAATCAATACGCACACCACCCAGGAAGTGTTCGACAGAACCAAAGCGGAGTGGTGAGCTGCACGTCCGGGTTGTTGCTCTACTGGGGGTGAATCTCTGTGGCGTTCACATCATGTTGTGTAACCAGGGTTCTCCTTTTAGTTGTTGTCCCCCCTGGTCTGTTGTTGCCCTCCTGCTCAGCGAGGGGCCACTCTGCAGTTTACATGTGTTCCACTTGATTTAGCATGCAGTTCGGGCACGGTGCCACAATGACTTTTAACCCCTCTGAGGGGGTGGACCTCAGCCCCCCCCCGCCCCCGGGAGAGCACGGCTCTAATGGTAATTTAAGTGTAAAATCTGGTCCCTGACAAAAAGGTCACTGGATCTGCATAAGCCCCCTTGAGCCAGGCTTAGGCCTCTGTCAGGCTTCGAGCAGGGAGGACGGTCCTGTCCCTCCCCTGTTGGGGGGGCTGAAGCGCTGCGTGCACTTCGCATCCTAAGAGGGGACTCAAGGGTAGGGCAATCGATATCGTTGTTGTCATCGTTGTCCCCTCCTCCTCCACACACACACACACACACACACACATAGACATACATACAAACAGACGAGCCACAGGACTCAAACACATTGTTTCATATCTATGAAATAATGAATCCAGGCTCCTTGGCGGCAGATGGGAAAAGTGCAAACGAAACAGCAAATGTCACTCATCTGTGGCGCCATGTATTAGAGGGGAACCGCTCCTCAAATCATAAGAGTACAAGCATATGTTGTTTTGTCTCTTTGCTTGGTTTGACTCTTATTTACTGTATTTCTCAACTGCTGCCATGTAGCTTAGGGAGCAAAGCCTGGTTTCAACAGCTGCCTATTGAAGCTAAGGGCAAAACACCAGTTGATTGGTATCCAATGACAAATCCACATGAATGTGCCACTGAATATTAGTGCTATGCAGACATTCAGCAGAAAGTGTTGTTTCCTGTAGCATTTAAAAAAAAATCACCTGTATCGTATACAGTCGTGCCACAGCTAGGCGCACACAAACACACACTCATAAACACACACACTTAAACACACACACAAGACACTTAATTTCCTTTCCCCCACATTACATTATAATTTAGACTTAAGTAGTCGTCCACAACAACAGCCAATTTAATTATAGAGAAACGTGTGCATCTCGGGCAAAGAGAGAGAAAGGTAGAGTGAGGGCCACAGTGATAGGGAGAGGCAGGCAGACAGGGTTAGGGAGAGGCAGGCAGACAGGGTTAGGGAGAGGCAGGCAGACAGGGTTAGGGAGAGGCAGGCAGACAGGGTTAGGGAGAGGCAGGCAGACAGGGTTTGGGAGAGGCAGGCAGACAGGGTTTGGGAGAGGCAGGCAGACAGGGTTAGGGAGAGGCAGACAGACAGGGTTAGGGAGAGGCAGGCAGACAGGGTTAGGGAGAGGCAGGCAGACAGGGTTAGGGAGAGGCAGGCAGACAGGGTTAGGGAGAGGCAGGCAGACAGGGTTAGGGAGAGGCAGGCAGACAGGGTTAGGGAGAGGCAGGCAGACAGGGTTAGGGAGAGGCAGGCAGACAGGGTTAGGGAGAGGCAGGCAGACAGGGTTTGGGAGAGGCAGGCAGACAGGGTTTGGGAGAGGCAGGCAGACAGGGTTAGGGAGAGGCAGGCAGACAGGGTTAGGGCGAGGCAGGCAGACAGGGTTAGGGAGAGGCAGGCAGACAGGGTTAGGGAGAGGCAGACAGACAGGGTTAGGGAGAGGCAGGCAGACAGGGTTAGGGAGAGGCAGACAGACAGGGTTAAGGAGAGGCAGGCAGACAGGGTTAAAGAGAGGCAGGCAGACAAGGTTAGGGAGAGGCAGGCAGACAGGGTTAGGGAGAGGCAGGCAGACAGGGTTAGGGCGGCAAGAAAGTTGTAGAGAGAGAAAGAGCAACAAGGGGGAGGAAAGACTGAGGGACCAAGTGAAAGAGACTCCTAAACTACAGATAGACCCTAAATACAATTCACAGTTTCCTTCTGAGAGAGTGTGTGACATATTTGAGAAGCTTGATAATTGAAGGGGCCGGGCGATTCCAGTGTTTTCATAATAAAACTAGTGTCAGGCTTCATTTCCTCCTCTCCACCCATTTAACAAAGAGGTGTTTTGAAGCCGCACAGGAGGTGGTCGTGAAGCCCCATCCCTGGAGCATGAGCCATATTTGGAAACATGTGGGAATGCTTTTCCTCCAACATAAAAGAGACCCTATTCCCACGTGGGAAGTAAAGCCACCACAGCGTAATGTTCATTTTGACAACTTTTCGGGCCGTTTTGTACAGTATTAACCTCTGAAGCCCTGGCCTCTTTTGAAGCCGTGTCCCGCTCAAAGAAGCAGCCGAAGGTCAATGATGCAGCTGATTATGGAGCCATTAACAAAGAGTGGGGCTGTGCATTTGAGTTCTTTGACCCGAGCGCTTTTCCGTAACACACAGCTGCAAAGTGGTAGAGGGCCTGAACTTCACCCAGTCACTTCCAGAGACAGGAACCAACCACACAACCCAACACAACGCCTCTGCGATTCTCTGTAGTCAACAAGTAGGTCAGTTAGGAAACAAAAAAAACACAGCTGAAGTAATGTATCTTGATTTAACGGTGAAATCGTCCTTCTCTGTAATCCAGAGGTTTACACAAATAGGAAATCGTTAACAACACAGAGAGTCCTTTTACTCTATGCTGCATCTTTCTCTCCTTTTATTTTACTCTATCCTCTTCTTTCTGCCTTTTCACTTCGCTCTCTCAATCTTGCGCTCATGCTCTCTCTCTCTCTCTCTCTCTCTCTCTCCTCTACACCCTCTCACCTGGAAGGACACGAGAGGAGTACAAAGGAGCGCCACGCCTAACAAAACAAATACCACCATGTATATACAGCACACACGGCCGGATGAAACATTCCTCAGAAAAGCCAAAAGTCGATGATTCCCTGGATCAATGGGACACTTGTAATGGATGGCGATGGATTGCTGGTTTAATATTACACCTCAGGCCGAAACGTTACGATATCTCTACCGAATAAATGTTAACCTCTAATCCCTGTCTAAGAACACTGCCATTGTCTGCCCTCCATTGCAGAGACCCAGCATTGATTCTTTGTTATTGAATGCTCAAACACAGGACTCCCAGATTGATCACGACCAATTAAATGTGCAGGGGACGTTTCCCCTCTAATCTGCACAGAGATCCTTAATATGTAATAGATCCGAGCAACTAAGGGGGGGTTCGGGGTTACAAAAGCCAACATTTCAATTTAATTTGGAGTTTGTCCCGTTATCCCCCTCTCTCTCCATTGGGCTGCTGTTGGCCTGACCTCTGCTCTCAACCCCTGACCCTTGACCCTGAGACATCTGACCAGTCACCACTCTGGGGGCAGCAAATGAATAGAGGAGCTGCTTGTTAATTGCATAACGGGCCAGCTAAAAGATTCATCACCTCAGTCATGGCCATTGCTTTCCTTTGACCCAACGTGTTCCCATGTGACATGCGGACCAGAACCAGCTGTGCCTCTTCGATATCCTCACCGTGTTTGCTGTTGTAATTATTCAGCATCAGCCCATATTAATCAAGTCCATGCACTGCGTTTTAAATGGAAATTGCGGGATTAATACGAGCATTCATTTTGTCCAGGAAATCTTGATGGCTTTAGCCCACTAATCAAATTGGAATAAAGAGGCCGGTGATGGGAGGAGCTGATTGAATTAAGGAGAGGCACGGCGCACATGAAGCTCCATCTGCCAGCAGGGGCCTTGTGGCTAACAGTCCGGGTCCAGAGCGAGGCATGGTTTTACCGGGCACTTTGATGAGCCACGTAGCTCTGACACCCACGTGTCAGCGCTTCCACCCTCATTCAAAACAAAGATGGACGTCACTGCTATTCATATTGATTAGGTGATCTGTTTTCATGAAGAAATGAAATAGGGTAGAGGAAGAACCCGCTCATGTCACGTACACGTGTGGTCTCACACACACACACACATGACACCCAGTCTTCTCCCACCACACACACACACACACACACACATGACACCCAGTCTTCTCCCACCACACACACACACACACACACGACACCCAGTCTTCTCCCACCACACACACACACACACACACGACACCCAGTCTTCTCCCACCACACACACACACACACGCACACACACACACACACAGCTAAAGTATTAACCCCTTGAAGGCAATTATATTAATTAATTAATAATAATGTAAAACAATCCACCAACCCCCGACACACACACGCACGCACACACACACACACACTCAGACGCCTACAAACTCCTCAGACTGACAGACAGATTAGATTGGACACAGTTGACAAGCGGCGAAAACAATTGGATCTGGTGCCAAGGAGGTGTTGTTTGTGTAAAATGACACCAACACACGAAAAAAAAAAAGAAAAAAAAAAGAATCCTTCCCCTCTCAATAAAAACTTGCCATTGGCACAATCTGGCAGGGCGATTACTATCAGGCCTGGCGACGGTGTTCCCTCACAACCTGTCATTTCCTCTCCTTTGTCAACTGACGCCCCACGTCGAGCGTTGTCTGTTGGCGGAAATGCACATTGTGTTGTTCCTCTCTTGAATTCCCCCCAGCAGCCTTCCTTCAGGTAGCACGCGTTGGATTTGATGTGGCAGTGACATTTTTTGACAGCGTGTAGATGGATAAGATCTGCAGCATCTATAACCCATCCAGGGATTAGGAACACAGCCGCCTGACAGCGCCGTCTCTCTGTCTCCGCAGCTTCCTCTCTGGGTAACACACATACTAAAAAAAAAAAAAAAAAAAAAAAAAGTGTCTCTTGTGATTGTGATCTTGATGTACTGCTCCTTAGAGCTGGATCCACCATGACGGGTATCAAATGTTACTCAGCTCGCTGTATTTCTGAACACAGCTGTGCACAATTCCAGTAGAACCGGAGCGCTTCTACGGAGTGGCGTGTCTTCAATGTTTAATGACACAATTCAGTTGGCGCAGACACACTGCACTCTCATCCCGACAGGCTTTCCAAAACACAAGTCCCCGTCTCTGTTGTGGGCTATGCACAGTTTCACGGTGACATTTTGGGGCAGAACACGAACGGTCCGCTTGCTAATAACGCGGCAAATGTCATTGCAAGTTTCCTCTTTCAGAATTTTCTAAGACCGCATTATCTCTCCCGAACGCAGTGTGTTAAAGTTCACTCCGACACACTGGACGGCCCCAGCTGAGACCCCACAGATCACTTATTATACTGAGCGCTAAGTCATCCACGGGAGAGCCAGGCCGTGTGCCAAAAAAACACCCCGTGGGCCCTGTTCAAAAAAACCAGTGGACTCCATAGAAACGGGGCGGCCATTTGGGAAATCACCCTGTGCGGTTCCTCCCTGCGTTTCTAATGAGCAACCGTCCTGCTATGCTATTTGGCCGTGTCTCCTGTGAGAGTTTCAGGCGTGCTACTCATGGTCGCTGGCAGATAAACAGTTCCCATTGCCGTCCGTCAAATCAATCATGTCATATTTGTTTAGAGCCTGGCCCAGGGTGTTCTTGTGTGTGTACAAGAATGGTTGATCACAGGGATGGATGAGGGATGGATGACAGGAGGGGCGTGACGTTCACGTCGCGTCAGACACCGGCTTATCAGCGGCCTCTGCTAGTTCGACGAGAGGGCCCTGCTGCTACCACTGAGGCCCTTGAGGCACTGGGCAGTAATGCTGCCGTCGCCTAGGTTACATACATCACGTGTACATCAGCTGGATCCAGGTTTCCTAAACCTAGATGAACGAATGACTTCCTAATGTGCGAAGTTGAGTTCGACACGGAACACGACCTGCGTTTGACTACTTGGCGTCTGGTGTATTTCGGGCTTTTGCTTTGCACATAGCTGTCTGGCGCGTGTCTCAAAGGGCAACGGCGGAATCACTTTCGCTGATTAAACGATGAGAAGAAATGACCAAATATGGAGCTTACATGGACCTTACAGAAAGAAATATTTATTGAAGACCCACACATGGTAAGCTGCAGCGTCACCGACACCTGGCAACCAATGTTCTGTCCACCGACTTTCCCTTTTCGGTTTCTTTCTCTCCCGTCCCTTTCTCTTTTATGTTTTTTTTTCCCTCTTTGTCTCCTGTCTCCCTCTCTTCTCTCCCGGGTTTTCCTGTCTCTCTTTTCTGTCTTTCTCTCCTGTCTGCCCGTCTCAATTCCTCTCTCTCTCCTGGGTCTGTCTCAGGCTAGGAAAATCCCCAGAGGCTGGTTAACCCCCACGTATATCCAAGCATTCCAAGGCACCCTGGCCTCCTCTGCTCCGCCCGCCACCCTGCCAGCAGTACCAAAACCCCAGCGCCACTTCTCTTGATTTATGATGTCATTAATGTCAGGCTATCAGTGGACATGAGCACAGAGACAACAGCCAAGCAGCCTAAAAAACAAATAGTTTTGATTAAACTCAAGGACATTCCGTACAGCTTTTCCGCAGAAAGGCATTCATCAGTTTGGATGTTGACCCTCCCTCCCCCTGCCGTCTGTCTGTCCGTCTGTCTTCCTGTAGGTCGGTCTTTCTGTCCAACGGGGGTAGGGGGCTGAGCCAACACAGATAGATAGCCCAGCTTACGTTTCAGGCCCTCGGTATTCAGGACGCGGGGAGACGTTTGATTGGATTAATTGAACACTAGAGGGATTAATGTGTGAAGGTCTACTATAACAGGGACAAACAGTGGGTTCATGTCAGCATCGTCGCATTCTACCTGAGTACCCCTCACCCAGTCGGGAAGCTATGTTTGAACACGGTTAATACAGAGTGTTGTCACACACACGGTTATCACATTAATGCAAAGACCCAGAGGGCTTCAGTAAGTCACTCTGGATGAGAGCAAGGTTTGGGAGGCGTCCAGATATTCTTATCATCATTCTGACCGTCTCCTATCACAGGAGTACAGTATTATTAGCGTACTATAAAAAAAATTATATGCACACTATATATACTATTTAATGTATAGACTAGCGACGCTGGCGTGTTTGACTAGGCTAACAATGCTAATGATCAAACGTAAATAAACTGCAAAGACAGTCAATCCTGCTCATAAAGCATATGTAAAGGTTGGACATTCAAAAGCTAAAAGCAATAAAGAGAGATTATGCAAAATGACGTGAGAAAATAGCATAAAACCAACAGTAGGAAGCCACTTCTCCAGTTGAATTCAAGCACTTTGCTGATGCTAACTATCCCGACGCTAACCACCCCCGAGCTATACGGCTCACTAGCGCCTGCTGTCTACATGTGGGGACTTTCAAGTAAACACGTGAAGAGAATGGCACAACTGGTCTGGGAAGAAGAGAGTATGTATCATAATAAAAAATACTGATGTGACAAGAAACAATGAAGAACGGTCCACTTATATCCAACTTATTGCACACGTTGACCCTGTGTTTACTTAATGCAGCGAGAAATATTCAAATGTATTGGAAAATGTCATCGAGACCAAGATAAAACCGCAGTGATGCAACCGATGACAGTCCAGCTGTTACTTTGAGACATCCCTAGACTCGAGGGAGGGGCCTGTGTTTAACCGCCCTGGCCTAATAAGAGCATCTGCAGGACAACAAAAATGTACATATCTTCAGAATCAGTATGGGGCAGTTCGGCATCTGTATATGTCCACGACATTCACTGCCATATCACCCTGGGATAATAATAACGAGGCCAAATTGAAATGCGGACATTGTTTACAGATCCCTAATCCAAACATCTGTTATAATGACAGGGGATTTCAAGAGGATTCCAGAGTGTATGGGAAAAGCAGGGCACTTCAGCGCAGTAACAAACTTTTATCTAAGACCAAAAGCTTCCTGCTAATATAAACAGTTTCTGAAAGGGGCCCAGTAGCCACGGCCTCCGTTCATTGTTGCTCCGGAACTGGTAGGGGTGAGGGTTCAAGTGACAAACGTCCAATGAAATTACCAGAGTTGAAAAAGTACACCAACGAATTTGCTGAAGAGGACCAGTGACTGTATGAGGTGGCGTGTAACCTGCCCGCTAAACAAACGTCTTAGCTACCAATAAACCCCAGACGTGTTATCTCCTGACGCTAACCCTTATCGAATAAAGGAAGATTAAAGGTGTGTTATTGTAGCGTGTGTTATTCCACGGCTGGATGTTCCTAAATGTCCTTTTTTTTCACGGGCCAAGGGGATATAAAGGGGGAATGTGTGATTCTAATCAAGCTGGTTTTAGGTATTTCCTCATCCAGTTTCACGCTGGCCAGATGTTACTGTGTGGATCAGCCGTGATTTCCTCATTCACTCTGACTGGGACATAAGTGCTGGCTTGTTGGGCTGCTCTCGGGGTCGCTCTTAAATGTCTCTCCCACTCAAATATTTGGACAGTCACAAGAGGGGCAGAATGTATCAGGTGGAGCTAGAGAGAGGACAGGAGCTTTGTTTCTTACTGTGTGTGTGTGTGTGTGTGTGTGTGTGTGTGTGTGTGTGTGTGCGTTTATGCTGCTTCATTGCTCAGTCCTGTCTGTAAACCCATACCGTGATGACATCATAGAGGACTGTCTGGAGTGATTCCAGCTGGTGATTTCTCATCCTGACCACCATGCTCTAATAATGGAACTCCCGGATCACTGATATGAGGTGAAAACGCCATACGGCCATTCAGAGCGAGCCCCACGGGTGTGTGTGTGTGTGTGTGTGTGCGCGTTTGCGTGTGTGCAAGGCTGCTCTGGAGTTAACCAGCTCCACATGTGACTCTCAGAGGGCCTGAGCCCCCTGGCTCTGGCGGGAGACACACACCCCTGGTTCTCATTGACTTTGGTTACACTCCATGCTAGCGGGAGCAGAAACAAAATGGGACTAAAGAGAAAAAGAGAAAAAGAAAATAAACACAAAACAGAGGATAATATACAACAACCCAAGCCATGAGGTCCCCTTCCATACCACATCACCCCCCCCTCACCAGTAAATATCTGGAGGCTCTTGTGCAGGGACAGGGAAGTAAAAAAAACAAAATCCTGTCTCTGCCCTACTCCCTGTGAGTGCTGTCTGGCTGGCTGGCTGTGGAGGCACCCTGTTGAGGTGGGGCCCACAGGCTGGACGAGGTAGGTCTGTGTCCCCATGAAGGCCCGGATGGAGCGCTCCGTCGCCGCTCAACAACAAACGAGCCGAAACCGCCAGTGAAGACACCACACGATGACATGCGTGAGTAAACGTTTAGTGATACTCAAAAGGTTCTCCCATCAACGGCTACATCACAGTGGACCGGGGGGGAGGTTGATGGGGGGGTAGATGGGGGGGTAGATGGGGGGGTAGACGGGGGGGTAAACGGGGGGGGGGGGGTAGACGGTAGCCCTGACGTGTCGTCATGATCGGACACTAATACGGACTAGTCCACTCTTCTCGCTCAGCGCCGCGTCAGCCACCGAAGCCACGGCATAAATCATGAGATCCGTCCATATTGATAGCGCTTCGGCCACCGATTTGGTTCACATGTGTGCATATCCATTTCTTTGACACAGACTGATTGCAGGTGACTGCGGAAATAATAGACTTGTCTTTACAAGCCGGGACACCATTTATTATGGCCGGGGAATCTACCTAGGGGACTGGGTGAGGTGGCGGTGACAGAACACGGCGCTGCTGGGTCAGGCTCACCTGGGACCACCAGGTCCCATTGACGTGGGTCAGGTGTCGATACACAGAATCGGGACGTTGAAATATCTGCAGATGATACAGAGGGGGTCAATGTGTGGACTAGAATGGTAATCGCTTCACCAACCTGACCTGTGACTCAGCACATGAAGAGATTAATGATGCTGCTATGCACTCCAAGCTGTTGCTGTGTGTGTGTGTGGGGGGGGGGGGGGTCTGTTGCTGGGTGTGTGCATGTGGGTGTGTGTGTTGATTTGTGTCTGTTGCTGTTTTTGTGTCTACATATTTCAGATGCATGCCTGTGTTTGTGTTTGTGTGTGTGCGCGTGCGTGCTGGTGTGTGTGTGTGTGTGTGTGTGTGTGTCAGCCAAAGAAAGAAAAACATACCAGCTGAATAAGGTCATAGGTGATCCAAGACATCTCAGTCTGTTTCCTGTGTTACAGATGCAGGTTCTAATGGTATTTGACCGTTACAGTATCTGCCCAAATACAAATGTCACGTTTCTTTGTGTCCAGTTCCCAAAAGTTCTGCACCTCTTTCTGACTGTCTCGACATCGGTCCTGTTGTGTTCCAGAGCTCCCAAACAATAACTGACACAATGAATTAAAAACATCATGTTTTGGAAGTAGATGTTTCATAGAAATATGTATTATGTTGCAAAGGATCTTCACAGCACTGGATTATAAAATGATCATAAAGAACAGACATGAACACAGCGAAGTGCCGGTATAATCTGTGTTTTTGTGTGCACGCTTCCGTGTGTGTGTGGGGGGGGGGGTGTTCTCAGGCCCTGCCTCCCTTGGTTTACTAAGCCAAATTGTCAACGTTGAAAATGCAAATCCAGGTAAATCGCTCCTTTTATTTGATGTACCATACCACCGTGTACTCACATTATCACGTTCCTGACATCCTCTCCAGGTGCTTAAATCAACATCTTACAGCCTATTAGGCAAAGCTTTGGGGGACAATAGCTCCAGATGACAATCCTTGCATTTCCCTGTAGAGAGCAGAAGAAGCGAGAGAATGAGAGAAACATTTGAAAGAGAGAAAGGGGTTGACAGGGGAGACGGACCCAAATCAAACCCAAACAGTGTACCGGTCATATATTAGTTTGAAAGCTGAATAGGCTTACATTTTAGTGAAAGGGAGAAAGAAGCAGATGTTTAAAAAGTGTAGGCATTAATATACTTCAGAAGGATTAAGAGTCTGGTGTCTCAGACAGGAGACAAGACCTGAGGAAACGAGAGGAAAACAGACGAGACGAGAGGAGGCAAGAGAAGACACAATGGAAGGCATTGGGTGAGGAAAGGGGAATGAAGGGCCTGAGGAGAGAATTACAACTTCAACAAATTCATCTGCTGTTGGCTCCAGACGATATTTTTACTACCACAGTCCAGAACTGGGCAAGCCGAAAGAACCAAGCCTAAAAACGAACCGCGTGCCACTCAGCCACTGACCGTCAAAGACCACTTCAATGGTAAGACAGTGGTTGCAAGCGAGTCTATTGAAAAAGCCCTCATCCCATCTTGGCTAATACCCAGGTGCCAGTACGTAGATCCTGAGATAGCAGTTATTTAATGCCGGTCTCAACAAGTGAGAGAGTGATTGGGGATTGAGAGGCCTCGCTGTGAAGGCCATCAGAGGTAGATTAACTGAAGCATCAAGCCAAGATTCACAGGGTCCAAAGGTGAGCTTTTTTATTGTGTTGAAGCAGTGAAATGAATTGCAAATCCCATCTCACTTATGTTGTGCGTTGAGCAAGCATTTTACCAAATGCTACATTATTATTGATGTTGGACTAGAACAAGTAATGTTGGAATATATCAACTATCAATATACAGCTCCGGAAAAAATGAAGATACCACTGCAGCTTTTTCTTTCCTTTCCAAAAAAGTTATTTTCATTTTTTCCAGAGTTGGAAAAGCTGTACTAGTGTTCTTTTCAATCTCTTTCTCTCAGCCACTCTCCCCCTTTCTTTCTTTCTTTCTCTCTCACTTCTCACTCTGTATCCCTCACCCAGCCCCCCCCCCCCCCTTCCTGGTCTTGGTCAGTCTGAGGTTGACTGACAGGCAGATCCAGACACACTCACACTGCAGATGAGAATGATAACCCTGACCCTAGATGACCTCAGACCGTCCAGCTTCAGAGACAGTGGCTAATTGAAGGCCAAGAGGGGACACCAGCACAATAAGCGTTGTGTGTGTGTTCCCAAGTTTGGTTTGCCTAGACATGTATATACAGTATGTCCATGCATATTTGTGTGTGTTGTGGTTGTGTGTTCAGTGTTTGCATGCCTATGTGTTAATTAATGTGTGTGTGTGTGTGTGTGTGTGTGTGTAGCTGTTGAGCTCTTCGTTCAGTGTATATTATTCCCAGGTTGGATCTGTCTCAGTTTGTCAACAGGCATCCCTCTTTGCCCCTGACAGCCTCTGTAATGCTGTAATCCACTGCGACACGTGGTGATAAAAACAGGGGAGGTAGTGGCTGCCTAATCGCTCACTAATGGTTATGACAAATACCTGTCCCAGTTATCCAACGGTGGGGGTGTTCTGACACACACACACACACACACACACACACTCTCTCATTATTAACCAGGTCATTAGCTCCATCAGAGGACACCAACCAGCCAACTAGGCTGCTCGGTCTTTGTGTCCCCCTGTTTGTGGAGCTTCTGCCCATGGCCTTCACGACACCCAAACCGACCCCGCTGGTGTCCACGCGTCTGCTACTGGGGGCCGCACAAATCACTATTCTGTGTGTGTCATTCGGCAAGGGTAGAGAGGAGAGTGGCTTATTTGGAGAGGGCCGTGTGGCGGCCAGTCACTCCCCAGCCCTGGTAATTGTGATTTATATCCTGGCCTTCAGAGCCCGGGCCCTGTTGCTGAGTCCGACAACTGACATATATTGTGTGTGCACGGAGCGACCCGCACGAGCCACGGTGACAGGCGGGCCACGCCCCTTTCATCTACGGCTCGCCGCCGTCAGAGGACTCTTCAAGGTGCACGGGGGAGCGAGCCGTCGGAGCGGCCAGTCGAGGTGAAGAAATAAATGTATGAAAATCAGTGGCCAATTTGAACTTCAGCTGGAGGGCGTGCTCCTCCGTGGAGAAACTGGGTCGGCCCGGCGCCCCTGTTCCCTGCCCAGGAAGCTGTCTTCCTGGCTGTGTCCTTGCTGCAGGATGCTGGACAGGGTTCTCAGAGGGGGATATGAGCTCCTAGACAGAGGCTGAACCCAGGGAAGGAGGGGACACAATGTACCTGAAGCCCGGACGAGGTGCAAGGCTGTGTACGTTATGAGGGACACCTGGAGAAATTCAGTACACGACATTTTGTGCCTGTCCATAATCCCTGGAAGAAAACAGGTAACACTCCCTTATACACCAAATAATAACCCCAAATAAGCGGACATCAGAGAACACGCCTGCCGCTTGACAACACTTTATGCCGTTGTTTAACACTAGAGCCGCCAAATGCCTACGCCAATTGGAGTTTGTAATTAAAATAAAACTGCCATTTTGAAAGCCACACCCTCCACCTTCCATGACTTTTCTTAAACAGGCGTATATTACAGTGTTCCTTTGTCCGAGTTCTAAACTGACGAACAGAAAGCGATCTAGAGAAGATTTACCCCTTTTTTTTTTTACACAGTTTTCCTACTTAATCCGCCAACAGCCCACGCCACTTAGCATTGGTACCCAAATGGTACCCAGGCGCTAATCACCCCTCACTGAATACATGAAGTCAATGGATGAATGCTCGATACTCCCAGATGAATGAAAACTTAATTAGGCTATTATTGAAACATAATACAAATGATATAGGCTACTTACCACATGTGTTACTGTTTTTCAATAGGAGATTCATCTTAATGTGTAGGGTCATTCATCAAATTTAAATTTAAAATGTAAATCTACATTATTTTAGGAGGGAAAGAGAAACTAAATCCCCCACACATCCTATCGTCTCTTTGAATTAGCTCTGTTTATTTTACTGAAGATTAATATTTTACCAATTTATTAAGCTAAATAATTATTCACAAAACGAAATTCCAATGATATCTCGTTTCAATTTTTTTCTAATAGCGCCTCTCTGTATTTCAATAAAGTTTTCATGGCACCTATAGAAAAACCCTATATAGTAATAATCTAGGAGACTATAGCTGTGCATTGGCGTTGAAATCAACCCAATAGCCCCACAACTGCATTTCACAGCCTAGTCATTTCAGACTTTTTTTGTTGCACAGTATAAATGTTGGTAAAAATGTGTTAGTAAATTACAGTTTCCGTTAGTAAAAGTCAACAGCCATGAGGAACATCACCTATAGGTATTTCCTAGTGGGCTCTTTATGACCAAACAACAGCAAAAAAAAAGTGTTGAGAACTTGATAAATGATTATCAATTATTAATCTGTAACTAACTGTCAGGGATCCTCACTCAAGTGAACAAAAAGTTTAGATTATCTTGACATTAATAGTCACTCATCAGTAGTTGTTTATCTTACCTGAGATGTTTGTTCGTGTCATCATTTAAACATAGAATGATACAGCTCTTCACATCCCAGTGATTGGCTACCCTTGAGCATAACAGTTCGGATTGTCTTGGTATTATTGTAGAATATACTGCAGGCTTTTTTCCAATCGACATGAGTTTCATAGTGTGTTTTTGGAATGGGAGTATGTTAAAGGTTATTTGGATGGTAATCAGAAATCTTCGGCAAGATCAAACTGCCCTATCATTGCAAATTCTTCAAATGAATACAGAAAGGGAAGTTCCCAGATTAAACCTACCTAGTATTATCAAACATTTTGGAAATAAACACCTCGGATTATGTAGTATATCACCTCAGCATAAGGACGACACTATCTCTGACAGCCTTAAGGACACCTGACACAGGTGGCAGTTGAGAGGAACACTGATTGATGTCCTCTGTTTCTTTTCAACTACCTGTCTTCCTAAACACGACAACATCTGGAGGAGCTCATTCCAAACCAAAGCATCGCGGCGTGAATAAACTGCATCAAGGAGGACAAAAATGGAATAAAAGCGGTGTGAACACAGATTGAATATCGAAAGAAAACCAGCCTCTGCCCACATGGAGTTGTTTCTACAGAGTAGTTCTGTAGATACCACGGAGGCAGCGCAAAAAAGCAGACACCAAGTTGAGTTAAGGCCAAGGTCAGTGTTTACCTCGAGTCTATAAAAGTCAGAGATTCCCCCCACCCACATTTCTTTCCCAATTTCAGGCGGCTGTGCCCTCGTCCTGACCCTTACAGAGTTGGTGGAAAGATGGCTTTCTGGCAAAAGTTTATCCGAGGGTACGGAAGATTAACGAGGATATTTTCATTGGCTGCTTTCTCCTCGTCTCCCGTACTTAGAGGTGATAAGATCTGAATTATTTATTGTGCCTTCTCTTCAGGTCATTTGCTATGTTAATTTCATGAGCTTGATGTTGCCTTTGTCTCTGGGTCGAGTGTTATTCTTCAGGAACCCTGGGGTAGAGGGAAGAAAGGGGATTTGTGTACTTAGCATGCGCTTTCTCCAAATTAGTCACCCATGCATAATTATTTATGTGGTGTTGTGGGTTGCAGTGGAACGACTAATTTCACTAGCACTGTGTGGAAATGAAATTATACTATTTCACACAAAAAAAAAACGCTTCTGTTTGCTACACCTTGCAGAGCTTCATCATCAAAAGTGACATCTTCTTCACAGCCTTTAGGGCTTCTCTATGTGCTGTTCTTGTACACTAATCTCTGCATTGTATTTCATCAATAACTCATATTGCACATATTATGTCCTAAAGAAATACACTTTTAATGACGTTCTTCTGACTCTCTGGAAATGCCAGTGTGCTGTCAACAGATAAGTGACTAAATATAGAAAACAGCTGTTCAATTTCTGTAGTTTTGTACTGTGTGTTGGTCTTCTTTTCTTCCTCCACAGCCAAGTTCATTAAGTGATTGAGCCCAAAGGATTAAAGACCATCGCCCTGCACTGTGCTCTCAAGACCGTCAATCAATTTGTGAGGTTGAGACAAACCAGCTCCTCAAAATCAACACCAACACCAACACCAACACCAGGCCAGACTGAAAACACTACACCAGATCAGAAATGTGTTCGAGACAACAGAGGGCGATTTTACCTAGATAAAGCTGTCCGAAAGAGATATTCCTTATCTAGATGTCTATGGATTATTCATGTGTAATTACTGAAAGCTTTCAAACTGTTTTAAATCACCACTTCACCCCCACAACCCCACCCCCCACCCCCCACACAGACACACACACACATACCATTAGTGGCTGTAACAACTGCAACAGCGATTGTCATACAGGAGGTTTTAAGTGCAGAGGAAAATCGATATTGATAAATGTTATAAAAGAAGTATGAAAGACAGACATAGAGGGAGAAACAAAGAGAGAGGGAGAGAAACAAAGAGGGAGAGAAAGAGAGAGAGAGAAACAAAGAGAGAGGGAGAGAGAAAGAGCGAGAGAGAGAGAGAGAGAGGGTCTCATAAATCTACATTGGGGCAGCTAAAGGAGCTGTACAGGCCTCAGCCTCATCCCATCACCTCCGTCCCCCCTTCCTTTCATTCTGCCGCTGCTGAAACACTCCGATCATCACTGTCATTATCAGGGCCCCAAACAGAGAATGGCTCCAACCTTGATTTACACAAACTTCCTTCTGCCATGTCAGGAAGAGAGAGAGAGAGAGAGAGAGAGAGGGAGAGAGAGAAAGAGAGAGGGAGAGAGAGAGAGAGAGAGAGGGAGAGAGAGAGAGATAGACTTAAAATAAATTGTGTGTTTGGGGGAAAGATATTACAAAAGAGGGGGTGAATGTGAGAAGGAGATAGAGAGGAATGAATACAGAGAGAAAAGAGAGGCAAAAACCCCATTGCCTCAAGGTCAGCCCCAGGTGAACACAGGGTCGTGTAGAGGTCATGTAGGCTCCAAGTGGAGTCAATAACGCCCCCAGTCAGCTTCAGTCCAGCCCAGACGTGTGGGGGTTGCCCCACTCACACATCAATTCACCAAGCATGAAGCCCGGTAATAAAAGAGAGAGAGAGAGATTTAGAGAGAGAAAGAGAGAGGAAGAGAAGCGGGGGGAGGTTGGGGGGGGCTGTAAATGTACAGGGTGATTGCGAAACAGCTCGTCTTTCAGCTACTAACTCCTATTCATGTAAACATCTCTGTCTGACACTTCTTACACGTCCCATCCCCATAGCCCTCCCCCACTCTCCCCCACTCTCCCTTCTTCACTCCAGTACACTTACTGTCAGCAGGAGACTAAAGAAGAGGGAGGGAGGGAAAATCAGACTGTGGTCGGGGTTGGTGAAAGGTCAGCCATGACAGGCTCTGGGGTTAAACTGCCGAGTTAAAATACTGTTCATTACTTTCCTCAGACTCTCCCCAAATCTCTTCTTTTGTGCCCCAGTCAGTGGCCAGCATCAATACTCCTCAGCCCCAGATTCAGCAGACATTGTTGAGCGGTAGAAAGGAGACCTCTCCCCACAATAGCACCACTGATATTATGTCTAGGACAATATCGCTGCCAAGACAATTACAGACTTCGATTCTCGCTATAAAGAGGGATGTTAAGGATTCATATCTAGGATCCACGTGTATGAATATACATTATATTTGCAGGCCTGTACTTAGCACTGATATAGACCAATGCATATCTGCAAAGAAAAATAAATAATAGTAGTAAACATGTCAAAAATTCAAGATGTACAGTAAATGTACAGAACCCCACACCCCCAGAAGGAATATTGCAGTGAGTAATAAACAACTACACAAAGAGAACAAAAATGAGTACATACTGTAACATAAGTTGACTCCCTGGAGAAATTCTATCAGAACCAATAGTTGGACTGTGGGTTGGGGGGGGGGTCAGGCTACATGATTATAATAACTATTTTAAAAGTATTTGTACATCACAAATCGACCAAAACCAAGCCTGCTGACCACCCCCCATGACATATGGGGAAATAAAAATGTGTAACCTGCAGCACACAAGCTGCCAATCCCTTTTCTATGGAGACCAGTGCTGTGACATCCGAGGCAAGCCAGGCCTGAAACAGAAAAAATTAAAACACTAGTAATTAACGTGATGCAAAACATGCTTTACATTTATTTCTTGATTAATTTTGGTTGCAGTTTATAAGGGCAAATTGGGCCGGCGATTCGTCTTCCACATACACACTTAAGATTCAGAATGAGTTTGAATGATTTATTAAATGAATAAACAAATAAATCACCTCACACCTAATTTCCCTAATGATATTAGAAAGGACTAACTGTACAAATTGTGCAGAGTATAAACCACTATTAACCTGGTCCACCTTTCATTTGGGCAGTTCAAAATGTCCATCTATTTTCATTTGTGCAAAAACAAAAACATGATTAAGGATTTGACACTTGACACGGATTCCACAAATAAACCCCCCCGACTTTCCTCGCTTAATAAAAGGGGGTCGGAACCCCAGTGCTGCCGGTAATTTGCCATACGTGCCGGGAGGAAAAGTCCCTTCCCATCAGGGACGACGTGAAGTTAGGGGCTTCAAAGTGAGCCATGTACAGTGGTGTGAATCATCCCAAGAAATGAGCACGCTTTACATCTATTTTTTAAGAGAACATTTATTTTCCATATTTCGGTCCTGGCCCCCATGGGGTGGGGCTCGTGGTGGGGATGGATACTATAAATACAGACTTGAAGCTAGCGTCATTTCCCCCAGCTACTCCTTCATTAGCTGCCTTTGAGTGAGCGTCTCACACCTACGAGCATGCTCCGGCTATGTACAAGTATAGGTGCATAAATAATTAAAAAACAAATCCCCAACAGAGGGATACTATGGGTATCGTAAAATATCTGTGGGATCCAAATGCGTCCCGAGGATCATAGGAGAGCCTGATACATTAATCCTTGGAATATTTATTTCTTTTGATATAAGCATCGTGGATGTACAGTATACAATGCCTTGTAAATGCATTCAAATCCTTGTCCAATTCCCAAGTTTTACTGAATTACAAAGGGGCACATTGAAATTTCATTCGGTTTGATATCTTATTTAAGACACTAATACGTAAATCGGTTATCGTAATGTGACATTTTATCATGGGGAATATTTGTGAAAAAAAATAAAATAAAGAACTATGTTGCTTGTTTGAGCATTCAAACCTACACTAAATATTAGATAGAACCACCTTTCGCTGCAAGCATGGAGCAGCCATGTGCACAGTGTCGGGCAGTATCGGGCAGTTCTTCTTCTGAGATTTACTCCAGGTTCTTCAGGTTGGTTGGACATTGCCAGTGCATCAACATTTTCAAATATTGCCACTGATTCTCAATAGCATTGAGATCAGGACTTTAAGACACTTTAGGACATTCACACATTTGGAGTTGAGCCACTCCAAGCATGCTTTTGCATTGTGCTTGGGATCGTTGTCCGGCTGAAAGGGGAATTTCCTCCTAGGCTTTGGTTTTTGAATGGACTGCAGCAGGTTTTCTTGCACTATTCATCTGTAGTTTGCTGCAGCCATTCTTCCTTAATTTTTAACAAGATGCCCAGTCCCTGCAGATGAGACACTTCCTGTAAAGAATCTTCTGAGCTACTACACAGTTTGAAGTCATGTCTGCATAAATTGGATGTTCTGTCCACATGCGTCACCCAGTAGATCCAATACAACATGTAAAATTCTGATGTTGTAGAGCAATAGATGATACCATTTCATTGTTATAACTGGTGCTCCTAATTTCAGAAGACACTTTTTATGATTTTTATTAATCAGGCCTATATGAAACATATGTTCAAAGAGACACAAATAAGTGTACGGTTGGTATTGTTTGCCAAATATAACAGAACATTTATGGAAAGGGAAAGACCCGAAGAGCTGGCCAGCTGACACTACAGTATTGGATATTACAAAGATAATCATTTTACACTAGACTAACTTATTCATGTCGTCGCAGGAACATACCTCTATTAAAACTCCTACTAATAGCCATCTCTGTTGGAGCTAACCTTTGCAATGCCCTTGCTAGTGCATTAGCTAAAAGGAATTTACAGCCAATGTATTGAGCAACTAGTCCTAGCAATGTTTTGTTTGGACTCATGTCGGCCGTCTATTTACGACTCATGTTTTGCCCTGATGAAGATTCACAAACAGAAATCGACACATTTAGAAGCAATGTGGAAATGCGCCTTGGCATGTAGATGTTTGGATGTACAGCATGCAGACCTACTGGCTGCCTACCTGTGAGTGTTTTGTGCAAGTAATTGATTAATACTTTATTAAAGACTCAGCTTTGCAGAACAACGACATTCAGAGCAGAGCCTCTTCTTAACAACACCATAATTTGTGGATCTGCCGCAGTTCGCAAGACAACATGTACTCATCGCCCTCTCAGCAGTCAAGCACAAAAGCAGTTCATAATCTCATCCTGTTACAGCCACCACCGGAGTTAATTTGAAATATATCAGAAGCAATGTGTTATTTGCATGCCAAGCAGTCGCACGTGTAAAATGCTTGAAAAGTGTTGCAAGTCTCAAATGACAGCAATAAGTCACCTATGCTCAACAGGATGTGAAAGGGAGGCTTGTAAAACTATGACTGTTTCTCGTTTCTAATTGTGTGTTTCGGTAGGACTACTTAATAACTTGCCCTGGGCGGCTGTAGCCTGGGAGAGAAAGGCCTATTGGAGGCTGTCTGCAGGAGATGCTATAACATGTATGTTGTTTGGTCTCAGTGTGCTCCGAATACAAAATTCCAGTTCCAGAGCTAATTATTTGGTTGCCTATGTGTGTGTGTGTGTGTGTGTGTGTGTGCCAATGTTTTGCCACCAGAAAGTATATAAAGCACATTTGCATCCTGGCTCTGACTCAGGGCCCCTCCCATAAAGCAGAGACTCAAGTTCCAGCATGAGGGTCTTTTAGTATGAGAGCATGAGGTACTGTTAACCAGCGTTCCGTGTCACAGACGAACAGGCAGTTATGGTAAACCTTTAGAAATGTTTTTCGTAAAGAACATTTGTTCTGAAAAAAAGAGGGAAAACCCAACGACCTTTGAAATGTTGCTGACATTTGGAGAAGTTTGCATGAAGGTTCCGCCATCGCTCTTCTCTTCGAAAATCCATTGATGGATGGAGCACCAATAACACAGTTAATCAACGTCCATCGAGAAATATTAATGTCAGGTCATTTAGTGCAACAATAAAGTGCGTTATCATTTAAGGAAGCTTGTTTGGTGTGGCACTTCAACAGTGAAGTGCTCCAGGAGTTGTTTACTTAGACTGAACATGATCTTACACAAAAATTTGACTAATGACAGCTTAGCAGGCAAGACACCCATGGCCAATCACAGTGCAGACACACATTCTTCCCATCACGTGATCCATGGCTGGGAGTAAAAAAGAAAAATGAGATCAAGGTATGGGGAGCCTCCATGACCGGCACAGATTAATAACTCATCTTGTCATCAGAGATACAGGACACACCTCAAAACGTGACAGAGAAGAAGATTCTACAGAGACATGTCGACTTATTTCTATAAATATATTAATTTGTTTTGACCAGATATATGCAGTATAATGTAGCTGACTGTACCTACAACAAAGCCCACTTTTCCGTGATACTGTAGCATATACCTCTTTTTAAACAGAGAGCAATTTAAATTTTTTTGTACTTTTTCTTCTATGATTTATCACATTCTCATGGCCCACCCTTGTCCCTATGCTGCAGACATATTCTAGATGTTCAGTGGGACATCAGATATTCTAGATGTTCAGTGGGACATCAGATATTCTAGATGTTCAGTGGGACATCAGATCACAACAAAATCTCCGTGTTGACTAGCATCAATGGCCGTGTCTGAATAGTCTACATACAGTAACCTGTAAAGAACTGTGTCGGAAATAGTTAAACCGTTAGCAGTATCCAGATGTATCGCCATGCTGCATCCATCCGCGCTGGACAATCTGGCCTTCTTTCTCCCGTAATTAACAAATTTGTACAAGGTTAACATCTAGAATTGTTTTAAGATGGTGATATTATGGATCATTTAGGAAGATACAGAGTTGTAGGGCTTAAAGTGGCACCCCTCCATTCTGTTTTAACGGAGCGACATTGGCCTGCTCCAGGAGCGAGTCTTACCCTGCGAGGGCCGGGGCCTGCTCGCTTTCTGTTCCACCTCATCATTGATTGCACCCATCTGGTGTCCCAGGTTGAAATACGTCCCTGATTACAAGGTTGCAATGAAGAAATGGAGTGGAACTGGGTTTCAGAGCCAGAATCGTACAGCCCTGGTGTACACCATGAGGGCAAACCAGAGAGTGACACAGACATCTTCGAAAGGCTTGACATGAAACGATGGATATTGTGTGCAGACAGAACGGGCAGTCAAGCATCGCAAGTGTGTATTTAAAACAGGAAATATCCACACATAAACCCACTAGAAATTGGAGATGAAAATACCACTGTATCAAAGCTCCATTAGATGAGACGCAACACTACCGCGGAAGGAAGACATGAATACACAAAACCATTCCTGATAAAACGACTAACGGTGCTGGAAATGTAAAAAAAAAAAAAAAAAAAAAAAGGTATTTAGAGGAGAGAGGAAAAAATGATTTAGAAAGGAGCTGGAAATATACATATCAAAGGGGAGACATGGAGATTTCCCTCCCTATCACACTGTTCTTGCAACTCCCTCTCACACTCTCCCTCCATCTCTGTTAGCTTAGAAAGTATGTTTGGAAATTCCTAGGTAACAAAAAGTGCTAGCCGCCAAATTATTATGCACTACTATTCATAATCCATAGGTTCTAGTAACAGATTAGTCTAAATAAAGTGTTGGGCAAGACGTGAAGCAGGACTGCAAATGCCAGATGAGACATTGGTCCCAGTGAAGCGTGTTTCATATTAAGATAACGATGCGAGCACAGTCAAAGACAAGGAAGTGCGAAGGGAAACAGTTGGGACATATTCCCTTTGAGATTCAGCTCCCTGTCTATAACAGAAGACTATCGTCAGTATGAGTGACTACGTACAGGACATTTTCTGTCTTCAAACATCATCACTGCAGCTTCAAGATCGCTGCTTCAAGGCATCAGAGAATTACAACCCACCAGGCCCACAACCAAATGACATCAGCTCCAACGAGAGGTTTTCTGGTCATTTTGGAGATATCGTTTTCAGACAAGGGCGTAGGAGCAGGGCGCACAGGGGGGACATGTTCCCCCCTATCTTAGAAGTTAAAAAAATGTCCCCCCCAAAAAATTACAAAAACACTTTGCAAACATTTTAAAGGTCCCCCCCAATGCATTGACTGTCTTAGACACATAGTAATGTATTGACTGTGTTAGACATAATAATGTTAGACATACAGTAATGCACTGACTGTGTTAGACATAGTAATGTATTGACTGTGTTAGACATAATAATGTTAGACATACAGTAATGCACTGACTGTGTTAGACATAGTAATGTATTGACTGTGTTAGACATAATAATGTTAGACATACAGTAATGCACTGACTGTGTTAGACATAGTAATGTGTTGACTGTGTTAGACAAATAGTAATGCATTGACTGTGTTAGACATATAGTAATGCATTGACTGTGTTAGACATATAGTAATGTAATTACTTTGTGAGACATAGTAATGTGTTGACTATGTTAGACATAGCGCAATGTGTTGACTGTGTTAGACATATAGTAATGTAATTACTTTGTTAGACATAGTAATGTGTTAGACAAATAGTAATGCATTGACTATGTTAAGACAAATAGTAATGCATTGATTGTGTTAGACATATAGTAATGCATTGACTGTGTTAGACATATAGTAATGCATTGACTGTGTTAGACATTATAATGAATTGACTGTGTAAGATATAGTTCTCCTTGTCAATTTCTGTGTCTGTCTCTCTGTCTCTTAATTTCCACTCGTTCTGTTTTCAGGGTGTTGTTTCTCCAGCACACTGGAAGACATGTGCGTAGGGCAATGCATTTGTCACACAGCTTTACCCATTAGGAGCGTAGAGGTAATGCTTCACCTTTTGATTTTGAGGAGGAGTTTACAGGATTTGTCAGGGGAGATGGGAAGGTGCTTTATTGCTCCAAATTTCATCACAATTAAGGCTTATGGGGCAGGTGGCATAATCGTCGCCCAATAAATGTCTCTATGTAGATTACATGCTTCTTGCCTGGCTAAGCCTGGTAATTGATGAACTCCTATGCTGATGTTTTTATATTATTTGTAATTTGTTTATTAATTAAGATAACACTTATTTTGGGACCTCAACCAAGTAAACACGATTATGTGCTCTGCGAGTTGAGAGCTGTGTGAACATTCCCGAAACAGGGCGACGGCTGCCAGTGAATATCTAGCAGTCTTCAGAGAACTTTAATTCATGCACCATAATGCTAAAAATAAACAGTCATACTCGATTAACGCCTTGATGTGAACATTATTGAGCTATTTAAAAAAATTAGCAAAATGATAATCGGGGCAGATATTTCTGACACAAAAGAGGATATTAGCAGAAGTGTAATACAGTGGGGAGAACAAGTATTTGATGCCGATTTTGCAGGTTTTCCTACTTACAAAGCATGTGGAGGTCTGTAATTTTATCATAGGTACTCTTCAACTGTGAGAGACGGAATCTTAAACAAAATTCCAGAAAATCACATTGTATGATTTTTTATAATTAATTTGCCTTTTATTGCATGACATAAGTATGTGATCACCTACCAACCAGTAAGAAATCCGGCTCAAAGACCTGTTCGTTTCTCTTTAAGAAGCCCTCCTGTTCACCACTCATTACCTGTATTAACTGCACCTGTTTGAACTCGTTACCTGTATAAAAGACACCTGTCCACACACTCAATCAAACAGACTCCAACCTCTCCACAATGGCCAAGACCAGAGAGCTGTGTAAGGACATAAGGGATGAAATTGTAGACCTGCACAAGGCTGGGATGGGCTACAGGACAATAGGCTTGCTGAGGGGCTCCATGTAAGTTCTCACCTCGTGGGGCATCAAGGTGAGGGAAGGTGAGGGATCAGCCCAGAACTACACGGCAGGACCTGGTCAATGACCTGAAGAGAGCAGGGACCACTGCTCAAGCCAGTGCATGTCCAGGCCCTTCTGAAGTTTGCCAATGACCATCTGGATGATCCAGAGGAGGAATGGGAGAAGGTCATGTGGTCTGATGAGACAAAAATAGAGCTCTTTGGTCTAAACTCCACTCGTTCTGTTTGGAGGAAGAAGAAGGATGAGTACCACCCCAAGAACACCATCCCAACTGTGAACCATGGAGGTGGAAACATCATTCTTTGGGGATGCTTACAATGTGATTTTCTGGATTTTTGTTTTAGATTCCATCATTCACAGTTGAAGAGTACCTATGATAAAAATTACAGACTTATACACTTTGTTAGTGGGCAAACCTGCAAAATCGGCAGTGTATCAAATACTTGTTCTCCCCACTGTAGTTGTTCTAGTTAACAACCTACTGCGAAGTCATACAGTGATATTGAATATCTCAAGGGAAATGTGAAACCTCGGTTCTGAACCTCTTCAGGTAAACAGTGATAACAGCAAAGGACTTGATGCCTATTTATTATTCAGAGACATTATAGAGTCAGCTGAAAAAATCTGCACCTTATTAACAGACAACAACTAATTCTTGTACTTGCACGTTCTATAATCACTTGTGATCTAACACATAGTCATCAAAGATTCATAACACATGTCCAATGACAGTCTACCGCAAACTGGTTGCAAAAAGAAAGAAGGAATGTCATTTTGAGGTTAAAATAACTACAGGAGAACAGAGTAAAATATTTCTCTGACTATTCCGCCAAGAGTTGTTTGGTAGGATGAAACTGTTGGTGTTATTTAACCAGGCAGAGGAGACACCAGAGGAATTTCCATGAAAAGGAAATAAGTGCAGAATGCGATGCAACAAGCTTGGATTTACATATATTAAGATCTCTGACATCGCTCTGGGACTGTTTTGATATGTGGGTGGCAGGGAGATGAAACTCAGAATGTGACCTCTGCTCTGTGGGCTCTCTCTGAAAGAGCACACGCCTGTAAGGATCCTCGAAGAGCAGTGTGAGAATGGTTGAAAGGAGAAGAACAGAAAGTCACAGGAAGGAAGAGAAATTACACTAAAATACAGCCGGGATCTGATTGATGCTCAGCTATATTTAGAGATCAGTGGCGGCCTTGTGTGGGCAAGGCCTGGAGATCAGCGTGTGTCTCTGTGTGTGGATGTCTGTGTGTCTCTGTGTGTCTCTGTGTGTCTGTGTGTCTGTGTGTCTGTGTGTCTCTGTGTGTCTGTGTGTCTGTGTGTCTGTGTGTCTGTGTGTCTGTGTGTCTATGTGTGTGTCTGTGTCTCTGTGTGTGTCTGTGTGTCTCTGTGTGTGGATGTCTGTGTCTCTCTGTGTGTGTCTGTGTGTGTCTGTGTGTCTGTGTGTCTCTGTGTGTGTCTGTGTGTGTCTGTGTGTCTGTGTGTGTCTGTGTCTCTGTGTGTGTATGTGTGTCTCTGTGTGTGGATGTCTGTGTCTCTCTGTGTGTGGATGTTTGTCTCTGTGTGTGTGTGTCTGTGTGTCTCTGTGTGTGTCTGTGTGTCTTTGTGTGTGTCTGTGTGTGTGTGTATGTGTCTGTGTGTCTCTGTGGTTGTGGATGTCTGTGTCTCTCTGTGTGTGTCTGTGTGTGTCTGTGTGTCTCTGTGTGTCTCTGTGTGTCTCTGTGTGTGAATGTTTGTCTCTGTGTGTGTGTGTGTGTGTGTCTGTGTGTCTCTGTGGTTGTGGATGTCTGTGTTTCCAAAGATGGTTCCTTCTTGCAGGGAGTTGAGTCTGTAGTCACCATCAGGCTGCAGGGAGATAAGATGTGAGCAGAGGAGAACATGCTCCATTTGGCCTGTGAGGGGAGTCGGCGTTGGAGAAGGGAAGAACTCCATGATGTATTGAGCCCTTTGCCAGGTGGATAGGGCACGAGATGGAGGCACTCGCTCTGCCTGTCAGCATATATACTTTATTTCACGCAGAACACACAGTAGGGGCCCTGTGTGTGTGTGTGTGTGTGTGTGTGTGTGTGTGTAGTGCGTATTGTGATGGGAGTTGGGGGGTTGAAGCTACTGGCACAGCTGTTGCATCACACGGAAGCATGGAGCCGGGCCGGTTCTTCTGGTCATGGCAGAAGTCTAAGCCTCCGCTTCCAACAAACAGCATTCCGAACAGGGAGCAAGTGGCACTAACCAGAGTCATTACACTGGACGAACAGCAACGGTCTGGGGGGGGGGGGGGGCAAGGGCGTGTGTGTGGGGCGCATCGAGTGATATGGGGGACAGCTGCCGAGCCTCTGATCATGTGACCCCAGCACTCTGCGGTCTTACGTTGGTAACGCTCATCAAAGGCTGACGACAGTGGGAGCAGAGGCAGGAAATTCTCCCCTCCCCTTCCAGAACATTAAGACTGCCAGTGTTATTTTCTTGGGAAATCTTGAGACCACTTATTATTTAGAATTTTGAAGTTGATATATATATATATATATATTATGATCTCCCTAAAAAAAATTAAGTATACTTGGAGTGAAAAAAATAACAAAGAAACAGTTGAGTGCCGATTAAGAGAAGCTCTTTAAAAGCAGCAGCTTCTCCCCTCATCCCTCGCAAGAACACAGGGTCTCAGTTAGAGGCTAAAACACTGGTATCACCATCTAGAACCACATAGCGGCATCATGGAAGCCAGCCTGCAGATATAAACACACGCACAACCACACACTCAACCACGCTCACACACAACCGCACGCTTAACCGCACAAACACTTTACGAACGCGTGTATAAGCGCACACAAACCCAGGCACACACATCCACGCACAATCTTCCGTGCTCTAAAGCTCTTTACAGCATCTCACAGAGGGAAGTGGGCCGGGGAAGCACTTTGATGTGGGAACACCGAGGTCAGAGTGAACAGCCTGTGCAGCGCTGAATTCCATCCCCCACAACAGTTCCTTTAGCATCGTTACTGGCTTGAGTTTGCGGTCCCATCTTCAAAAAAAACAAAATGGAAAATGGATCCAGCAGATTGATATATATGAATATGGAAGGGGAAATGGAAAAATGCCATGTTTAAGGTTGTAGTCACTGAATTGGCTAAAAAGATGGAACTTGAAGAGTGCACTTAAAGGTTTTCCCTCATCCATTTAGTGCTTTTTGTTCCTAGAACCAGGGGAAAAGGCAAAAGGTCTTTAACCGGCACATAAACTAATCTCAAATGTCATGTCTTATTAGTGGCAAATGGGAGGAAACTTCTCGCTCGCTAACCTAGCCGAGTCAATGAATTTGTCAAAATTTTATGATAATTCATTCAATTACTCTTTAGACATTTAAATGATGCAGGGTGGGTGGGTGAGAGGGTCTGGTCCGACTGAGGGGGGGGGGGGGGGGGGGTTGGGGAATAATCCCACACTTGATATTACACTGCCTCCAGAGGCTTTTTAAGAGCTCCATATCTCAGCGTGAGGACTGTTAAGACTTCGCCTCCATTTACAACTCAGCCACCCCTCTCTCTCTCTCTCTCTCTCTCTCTCTCTCTCCCCCTTTCTCACACACACACACACACACACACACACCCACGAATAAGCACACACAGGAGACACGAAGACATGCTAGAAAAATGTAAACAGAAATTATCACACGCACAAATATCCACACTAAAAATATGAGATGAATAACCTCAAACATCCTATGCACATCCAAACCCACCCACACAAAGGCATCACACACCAAGCCCCACCCCCGCGCTTCTATCACTTTCTTCCATGCTTTTGCTCCATCTCTTTCTCTCTCTCTCACACACACACACACACACACCATTCTCCCCTGCTTTCCTGGGAGAATGACAATAAAAAGACCCTCCGCTCTCCTCAACCCCTGACCCTTGACCCCTTGAGTTCTCTTGGAGGAGGGAGCAGAGAGGGAGGTCGGGGGTCGGGGGCCTGAGAAACACTTCTCTGTCGGAGCACTCTGCATCACGGTTAAGCTCCCCCTCTAGTGTTCACAGCAGTCTCCTCCTCTGCACTAAAGGCACCGGCCTGAAAACTCTCCCAGTCGGAGGCAGTCAAGGAGGAGCCCCAGTCATTCGTCAGCGTAAAAAGCTTTGGTTACACCGAACAAGTCAGCAAACCCTAAATGAAAGTCAGTGCGGTCCGGTAAGTTCCAGCGTGTTTAGCCCATGGTTTGTTTAAATTAACATTTCTGACAAGACAGGTTACTCTATACGGCATTTACAACTTTACAATGCTCTTAGAGTAACATTTGTCTTCACAGTGTAAAGAAACGGTGACTTGTTTTTTTTCCAAAAAAAATGTGTATAACTAAGAAAAAAAGTTTATTTAAAATGTACTCAACTTCCAGCGTCCTATCGTGACGTCACAGTGAATGTTCATGTAGACTAGTCATAGTGCATTTGTCTTTGGGCTGACGTTGCCAAGACATCTGCAACGCAAGGATCGGCTAGCGTTGCTTAGCATAGCCTGCGTTTATGCTAATTAACATCTTTCTGTCTCTCTCTCCAAATGAACCTGGGCTTCCCTCTACATGCATCGCTAAGTCGAGACGGAGGGACCGAAGAAGGGCAGCGGTAAAGAAAACAGAAACAAACCGATAATCTTCTACTTTGTCTCCTTAAATGAGAAGCCCTCGGATTCTCATGTAGACAAGTCATTTTTGTAGGAGCCACTAAAGCCCCACTGGGCCCAGAGAGAGCATACATCGCAGACCGCTCATTTCAAAGATCTTTTGCAATCAGTAACACAATGGAGGCCCTCGTTTTATGCTGCTACATCATAAAAGTGCTTCCTTTGTTACATTTCCATCCTTAAAAGGGTCTTAATCCTTCTCCATTCAGCCGGGTCTATGGCAAATTCCACAGGGACATCCCATTCGCTGCGAGGGCTGGAGTGACCCACTCAAAAACCAGCATGCAAGGCTTTGAGCCTTTCTTCTGCTGCCACTCTCCTGAGGACATTAAATCGTACTTTTCATCCCCCTCGCCATAGGGGGAAGCCTCTTAATGATGACAGAGAAAGAGAAATTCCTCCACTCAGTCCTATGACACCATTCTGCTGTCAAGCAGGCGTCTCGGCGGACAGAGAATCAAACATGGCTTCCTGCAGGTGGAGCGGCCATGAAGGTCACGGTGCAACCCAGAGAGAAGACAGGAGAGAGAGAGAGAGAGAGAGAGAGAGAGAGAGAGGGAGAGAGGGAGGTAGACCTTCAGAAGGGACACCGCGTTCCCACAGCAAATTAAGTCATCCGCAGAAAAAGGGGTGGGGGGGGGGGGGGGGGGGCTTGCAGCTTTCATTTCATTCTTTTATTTATTCGACCATTGGATTCTTATGTTTCAGTGGTAGACATCTTGTTTTTTTTCTTCTCTTCCTTTCAGTTCTCTGAGCGGCCCACTCAACATGACAAGTACGGGGCAGTACTGTAGGTGTGTGTTCTAAGACAACGCAGCAGTAAGCTGTGCCAGCAGCTGACCAGCGCCCGTCTCTTTTGCTCAGCTCCTTTCATGGTGCTGTTTTTTTTTTTGCTTTGGTTTCTATTTTTTGTCATGTTCAAGAGCCTTTACATTTAAAAAAAAAAAGTTTTAGCTTCTTTGCGTCCGGGCCATGTCTGTTCTTCCCTGCATGAGGCCTTTTCCGAGTGGGCAAAATGGGGTTGATTAATCAGTGTGAAACCTCTGACGTTCCGACCCCCAGCCGCCAGGGCCAGCCCTTTCCACGCTGAACTCCCCAATGAGAACATTGTACTGATATAAAACACATGTCAATCAAAGGGCTAAATTCACCATCCATCGAGCACAAGCATTCTGTTTCTCCGCTTTTAAAATGCTAGAACAAATTGATGAGGATTTCCAGCATATGTTTCGCCCCTCACAATATATCTCAGAGTGATAAATCTCTGTCTAATGCAAACTATGCATAGTCACAACACCAGAAGTTCCTCTAGAGTAAAAATGCGATCGAAACATTTGACTTGGTGATTTACATTTTATTAAGAAATAACATTTCAAATCCTTTTTTTTAAATCCAATACTTTCAGACTGCCAGTTTAAGGATTCCCGGAATTGACAAGAATGACAATCTTGTGAACCATTTAGCATTTTGTCAATGATAAAAAATTGCCTGGATGGCTCCTCGTCATTCTGCTGAGGAGAGATGTAAATATCTACTTCCTTGTGTAAGGGCTGAAACTCTTCTCGCCTATTCTCTATGCAGGTCAGCCCACTGAAGGACTAATGCTCTGGGATTTGGCCAGGTGAACAAGTCACTGATAGTCTCCGTCCACAAATAAAAGAAGACTGGAGAACTACTCTAGTCCATAATCCTTTTCACAAAGGCCTTTCTCCCCTGTAATGGCTTTTCTGCCTGCCTAGGTTTGATAGTATCAAAAGTCACAGAGAAATGTACATGTAAGTATTGTCAGTGTTTGTGTGTGTGTATGTGTGTGTATGTGTAGTGTAAAAGTGCTACTAGCTAACCATAATTTGATTACAGTTTTGGAAATAGTAGCAATGTGAATAAACACCAAACATTTGTGTATTTTAGTCATTTAGCCGACGTTCTCATCCAGAGAGCCAAAATGTTATCGAATGCAATTTAAGAACGCTAGGCAGAACAAACATGCAGTAGTATCAGAATGTAGAGTGCATTCTATCCAATGGTGTGGTTATCAGCAAAGTCAATGCAAGAAGGAACACAACAAAAATGACAAACCAGATGGGTGGTTGGCAAATAAAGGGGATAAAACTGACCGGAGCTGCACTTTTAAAAACTGAACACTCGTCCAAAAGGAGGCCCGGAGTGCACAGTCAGGAGGGGTGACTATCAACCAATAATAAGAAGCAACACCAACACTGGAGTTTGATTAAGGGCTAATGACCCATCAGTCACCGGCCCGGCAGAGTGTACCGGCGCCCGACGCCGACGGAGACCTCATCGCTCAGAGTCTGACGCCTGGCGTCCGAATCGCCGCCACACCCACTCACTTAACACGGCACGGTGCCAGCTGTGACGGCAATGCACGGAGCCATCCTAGGGCGGGGAGGGAATGGGTGGCGTCTTTCCAGCAGAGGACCGGGGCTGCATGTGTTTGGAGGGAGGAGTGGCGTTTTTTTTTTATTCACACAGTTGCGACGTGTTGGGCGATAGCCTATCTTAGCCCAGCGCCACCTCTGTCCGCGGCTGGCTCCCTGATATTGTGGCAGCCATTTTCTGGCAGTGGTTTCCGCGGCTTTCACCCGGACTCCTGACACTCGTGACAAATTGGGTGTGGAAGCGAAGGTGATGGGCTGTGAAAGCAGCCCCCACCCTACATCCAACGCACACGCACACACGCAGCCACAGACACACACACACACACACTTTCACGCTCTCTCTCTCTCTCTCTCTGGTGATGGGCGCAGGAGAAGACCTGGATGTAAAACAGAAGCAATGTAGAAAACCGGAAATTGAATTCTTTGCTTTCCCCCATACCCCGCCCTGACCTTTGACCTTACACAGCCTCGTCCAACAGCCGCGTGCATTTCAACATTGCCTGCCCTTCATCACATTCTCATCCTCACTGCCCCGTTTTACGCACTCATCGTTTCCTGTATTTTCCCTTTTTAAGGAACAGAAAAACATCCATGGAAAGGATTTATTCACGTTCGGGTTTATGTGAGACATAATGCATTGTTAATGTGGAACAGATAGCTCTTTAACCCGTTGCTTGTTTTATCCACCAACAGCCCCACGCCCTGCGTTTATTCCCGAGAATTTATTAAGCAATTAAAATTCTTACATTACGCACCTTTTACGGTGCAAATTCAAGTAATTTTTACCAGGGATAAATTATTATAGCGAATTGTATAGCAATTATCATAACATTACACTAATTCCCAGAGAAGTATTTAAATTATATGGTTGGTTGATTGCTTGAATTAAGGAGACATTTTCAATGAATACTCAGAGCACAGCACATCCTACCGAGATCAGAAAGGTTTTTTCGCAGCTCAGTTAGGGGTACATATATACACATACACACACACACACACACACACACACACATACATACATACATAAACACACACACACATACATACATAAGCACACACAGGTCATTTTCCCTGTACTGCTAAAAGCCCTAGGCCTAAAAAGACCCCAGTGGGGTCAGGTAGCAGGACAAATACGAGCCTCTGAAAGAACAGCTCAGCACAGGGAACCCACCACTTCTGTTGTTTTACCTAAATGGCAACCAGCTAGCAGGGCCTGAATCAAACCGCAAGGAAACCAACGGTACTGTTCCAGATGCTCACAGTGGAGAGGTGGACGTTGGGTCACATTGAGGGCGGGTCACATATTCTTCTGTAGCATCCTTTCATGTCACATCCTCTGTAGCATCCTTCATGTCACATCTTCTGTAGCATCCTTCATGTCACATCTTCTGTAGCATCCTTTCATGTCACATCTTCTGTAGCATCCTTTCATGTCACATCCTCTGTAGCATCCTTCATGTCACATCTTCTGTAGCATCCTTCATGTCACATCTTCTGTAGCATCCTTTCATGTCACATCCTCTGTAGCATCCTTTCATGTCACATCCTCTGTAGCATCCTTTCATGTCACATCTTCTGTAGCATCCTTTCATGTCACATCTTCTGTAGCATCCTTCATGTCACATCCTCTGTAGCATCCTTCATGTCACATCTTCTGTAGCATCCTTTCAAGTCACATCGTCTGTAGCGTCCTTCAAGTCAAATTCTGCAGCATCCTTCATGTCACATCTTCTGTAGCATCCTTCTTGTCAAATCTTCTGTGGCATCTTCCATTTACCTAAGCTGGGCACTCCTGCTGCCGGGCGAGGTGGGGATGGTGGGGTGGTTGCTCGGGGGTGGGCGGTTGTGGGATATGGTCCTTGTTTGCTCATTTCTATTGAAAAGAGGACTGCTGATGACAGTAAACAGGAGAAAAATGTAAACCAACTCCTTTACTATTTAATTTGCCCATGTTCTGGGAAAGTGTTGCTGCGATTTCAAAAGTCGAAGAGATCAAATGCCAGGCCTCTCCAGGCGCTTTGCTATCCGGCAGAGAGGAAAAGAAAGGAGCTCTTTGTGGCTGCGAACACTTCAGCCTCCGGCGCTCTCTGCAGGACTGTCCAGCAGAGACAAAATGGACGCCTGAACATCAACAATGACCTGCGTCGTGGGCAGGGTCACATAGACACATGCCTGTGCTCACACGAGAAAATGAGTGGAGGAGGTAGAAGGAAAAGATGACATGCTTCATAACAAAATAATCCTGCAACCAATCGATATGGTGTCTGACCGTCATGCTCCCAGCCTGACCCCACTGTGGCCCATCCACTCTCTCCCTCCTGACTCCGCAGCTGTGTGTGAACCAAAGGCAATGTGTCTTTATTCAATGAAATCTATATTTTTGCCGTACACTTGAGGGGTGTGTGTGTGTGTGTGTGGGGGGGGGGGGGGGTGATTTGTGACACGATGAGATCCGAGGAAGCCAAATCCATAGATGAAAGGAAGTATTTTTAAATATACTGAGGTGATTAAACGTCGCACAGCATACCCAGAAAATTGTCTGCCAAAATTAGTCAGCTTTTGCAATTGTCTTGTATGAAAGACAGGGATGGGGTAGGGAAAATTATCGCAGCAATATCGCAGCAATGACTTATTCCAATTTCAATACATAGTCATTGTGAGAAAAAGTCAATTCTTATTACATGGCTACGTGGATGGTACTCCGTTACTGAAGGCAAACGGAACTCAACCAAAAAAACTAAGGAATTTCTTACGGAAACGCCTTGGGAATATTGCTTGCAGGAACGATCCTGGATCTCCTCATTGCCCCCCAGCTCCATATGAAGAACGTTTAGGTTTTTCACAGTATGTTGAGAGGGAAAACGAGCACAGTTCCTGAATGGACATAAACCCCAGTGAGTTCATGTCATCGTTGCCATTGAACTGCATTACGCAACATTTGCTAGTTTCGCATTTTATTAATCTGAAAGGGATGGTGAAAAACGAATATATTTCGATCTGACTTTATTTACCTCATTGTGGGCCTGCTACTATACAAAAATCCAAATTTTGAATGTGCTTCTAATGTGTCCTGCATTCCAATGACTTCTTAATTGCATGTACTGTATGTACTGTATGTACACAACCTCCTAAGACTGGAGTGAAGAGTGTACTGACGTTTCTCTTTATCAAAGTTGGATCAGGGCTTTAAAATTAAGCACGCTGATCTTTGAGAGAGGAAGACAAAGCCATGCCAAGCAATGCACAGTGGGCTACATATTCACAACTGAGTGAGTGTTAGCTTAGATCCCAAATTCAATTCCTTTGCTGGCTGATACCACACACACACATACACACACACACACACATACACTGAAATAGTACATATAACTATTAGAAATATATATACCCAAATCAAAGTAAATTACTGATGTAAAAGGTTAATTAAAAGTGTATATTTAGGAATCAGAATAAAGCTATATACCACTCAATAATTAAATAGTTTTTATGTTTTATTCTGCATTTCCTGATTCATTACCGATACGTCGTACCCATTTGTCCATACTCACCATACCCAACTGCTCCGTGTTTACACCTGTGCAGCTAAAAGACAGTGAGTGGGACAAAGCCTCCGGCCTGTCTGTGGGCTGTGGCCATTGTGCGAGGCGTCACTGGAGGGCTTGCGGTACCATTATAAGCTGTGACAGTCTGAATGAGTGTTTGGCTGCGCGAGGCTGTGTGAGGTACACCTGCTGTGCTGCCCAGGCGTGCCCTGCCCTCTTCATCAACATGTGAAGGGCTGAGGGCTCCATTGTAAACCAGCGAGCTGTTTGGTGGCTACGCATTTGAAATGTCGTAAGTGCCAGTGTTTACTGGGGTTCAGATGAACACGAGGGACGAAGGGAAAGAGGGGAAGGGGGAAGAAATGGGCCTCGTTCGGCCCACGCCGCGTTGGAAAGTGACGGGCAGGGGAGACTGCAAATGAAGAAAAACCTGGCAAGGGCCATCTCAGATTGGAACGTTCCACTGATTCTCGTGTTTGGCTTGGTCACGCTTCTCTCACGGCCGGCTCTGTGTCTGACTTGGGGCGCGATTGGTCAGCCATTAGGGCCAGTGGACGGACACAATTCAGCCGCCTGATTAAAATGTCACATCTCCAACGGGACAGAGGGTGGATTCATATGGGGCTCGCTGACAGGAGTATGGTGTGAATATGACCAGACAGCCCGGGGCTGTTGGGCCAAGGAGGAAATCTGCAAGGATTGAATCCATTGCCTGCCTATTGCATATATTTGACACCACGTAAAACGGAGGGAAGGCAGGTAGCCGGGAATTGTTCTAATTTATTAGTGCTGGGCAAGTCACCAGAACATTGTCGGTTCAAATCCCCTGGCTGACAAGCCAGGACATCTGTTGTTGTGCCCTTTATCAAGGCACTTAAGCCTAATTGCTCCTTTAACTGGCTCTGATCAGCATCAGGGAGATCCTGGTGTTTAGATGCGGTAAATTGGCAATGTACTACAAACCCCCAAGATGCCTTATTCCTATTATGAACCAGTTGTCAGTGTAATTGGAACTGTAAAAAGTTATGTGATGTCATACACGTGGTATATGGTCTCATATACCACAGCTTTCAGGCAATCAGCACTCAGTATTTTAACCACCCATTTTATAATAGGTTATTGATCAGTTATATGGTTAAAAGCTGTCTTATTCATGTAGTTTGCTCAGTCGGCCTTTCACTTTGTTAGAAACATACACAGATGGTTTTGTCTTAAGCGTTTATAAGTCACTGAGCGTGTGTGGGTGTGATTGTGTGTGTGTGTGTGTGTGTGTGTGTGTGTGCGTGTGAATAAAAGAAAAGATTGAGAGCAGTTTCTTTTTTGAGGAACACAAATAATGAGGTTTTAGAAGCGCACATCGATTGACATCCGTTTCAAATGTTCATTGACAAAGGAGAGAACCAGGGTGTGGAAAATCCATAATTTCTCTCATCGCCATATGACTTTGTGCAGGCAATTTTGCAGGGAGCAGAAAATGACCTTTGCCTATTTAATTCCTGCGCAATAAAGCAACAAGGAGATGATCACTGAGCCACATAATTACCTGCTCATCGATATCGATACATAGATCTATGAGAGAGATGGCTTGTGAAGGAACAAAACATATTACACGCGCTCAGGCATCCTCCTGGCAGTGGAGCCATATATTCCAATTGGGATCCGGAGTCTATCTGAAATGCATGATGGGTAATAATGATGCAAGGGTGATGGCTGATCGTCCCACTTTCGCCCCCGCCTCCCTGGTCCGTAGAGCCGGTTCCAGGGCCCCATATGGTTCCCTCCGTCCGTGTCATTACCTAGTTACTGCAATAACTGCCAGCCAGAGGAAGAGAGGGGGAGAGAGGGGGAGAGAGGGGGAGAGAGAGGGAGAAATGGAGCGAGAGAGAGAGAGAGAGAGTGGGGCCGCCCAAGACAATGCTACAGCTGGAATTGGCTGGGGTCAACAGTGCCATAATTACTTTCAAATGTCAGCCTACAATAAAATACAACAGTTCATCTGGCAGAAAGCAAATTAGCTTTGACCATGGCATAATTACCCTTTCCTGCAGAACCATTAGAAGAGATCAAATCTCCAGGTTCACTGTTTGAGGAAAGGCCATCAGAGTACAGTCTCCCTGACAAGGATGCACATTTGCCATTTTGCAGGGTAATTAATTGTCCTTATAATCGAATTTTTTATATTTGACTCTGGAATGGAAATATGTAATAACCTGCCAGTTTTATCTAGACCATTTCATGACTGGTCCACTTTGCTATTACTTCGCATTTCTCCCTCACTATTTCTCTAGTTCTATCATTCTCTTCGGGACTATTTTGTCATCGGTTGCTTTGTGAGGTGCTACCCCCTAACAGAGAAATTCCTGGCCTTATAAAATACATGTCCAATAATTCAAAGCTGGCATAATGGTAAAACCGGGAATACCCCAAATCATATTTTCATTAAGTAGACTTTGAACATCATCATTACAATCATGATTCCTTTTGAACACCAATCTGTCCAGGTTCCCCTAACAGAAACCAGGCTGAATAATTATATTAGACTGAGATAACCTTAAAACACCAATCACGGTGAACTCCTTTAATTTGTACTCTGATAAAACCCAGCGGATGTCTGTTAGAGACATCGGATCGACAAGAGCCTGGACACAACAGGGGAGATAAAGTCTTAATGGCCCTGAAGATATATCTCCATCCGCCTCCTCAGAAAATGCCTGATAGCCTGGAGCATTGTCCTGCCTCCATTTTGTATCTCGGTCCTGAGAGATGCATTAAGGCAGATCTCTGTATAACGGCTAATTACATTCCCTCCACACATTCCCTCCCCTCAGCCAGAGTGCACAAAGGGAGTGAAATGAATAAGGTGTGGAAAACCTGTAGCCTTTGTTCCTGTCGTCTTCACAACTAATTAGAAATACTGCAATCTCCAATTAGCTAATGCGCTTCTGGTGACCTCACACACAATGGGCGGCGGTTAAGTGTGGGGATGATTAACATTTCAAAAAGTCCATCTCCTGCGCCACCTCCTTTCACCCCGTCGTCGTTTGATAAGACATTAAATAAAGGGATCGTTTAGTAAAACACAGAGATCAGTGGATCAGGAAAACACAGCCAAGGTCATCTTCAGTGAAATGTACCCATCTGAACGCTGCATATCCACCACCAAACCATGACCACACGTACAATTGGCTTGACTGGACTTGAACAAAAGTTTTTCTTCGACCAAGATCAGGTAACCGGGAAATGATGTCAGCGCTGAAGGCGCCAACAAAAGGTACGCCAACAAGTTCACATGTGACATAACAATTGAGCTATCATCGTACATATTAACACTCTCCGAAATTCGAACAGTAATGATCGGCCGCAATGTAATTATAATGCAAAAAAAACTTTTGCCATATTAACTAGCGAAAATCATTGTTAACACAACTGCCTGCTGTCTTAGTGCAGGTGGGCCCAGTTGGTAAGTCGCTCTGCTCATTGCTATGTGCTGATATACTGTATTACCACAGCACAACTGGGAAGTATCTGACTGTGTTACAGTGTATCTGCCAGTCTAATGTAAATGAGCTGATGCGTTTCCCCACTAGCGTGGTTGGGATTACACCCTGCATGGGCGCGGTAAGAAGATTAAAACGTGACCTGCTTTTCCACAATACCTGGAAGCGTCGCACGGAGCGTCAGTTACGCCGCTAAATGGCCGTTACGATCGATTTACGTAAGCCCTGTGTGTTCAATAACGCATAGGTACTGCTTTTATTACGGACCTTTATTATTGTCAAATTCCAGCCCTGTTGTTTGCTCATTTTTTGGCGCTTGGCGATTAACGTCGGCGGCGAAGAAACAGGGGGAGGCGTTGGCTCCGAAGCCAAACTAACTGAATGGGGATTAGGTGCTGTAGATGTGTGGACCGCGTCCCAACCAACCGGCAGATACGGTGTCCCAGGTAGCCTTTCTGCCGCTCCGCTCAAGTGCATTGTAACCTTATCGAATTACCGCTGGGCTGACTGTCAATGCTGCCTGGTTGGCAGAGGACGCCGTGATTAGTCATATTGAATTAAACATTCAGAGCGTGTATGCCCTCCCCACCAACACCACACACACACACACACACACACACACACACACACGCCCTTCTGTTTGTGTTTTGTCGCAGGAAGAGATGCGGATGTGCATAAACAGGATTAGGGAGACGGTTCCACTGTCACACAGACCTCTGGATTGTAATTCACAGGCCTTCCTGACAACTTGGCACGGTTTTAAGTCACCTAACGTCTGCCTTGACATGAAACGCAGACCCGGGCACCAACGAGGTTACAGGGGGTTTGGGTGGGGGGTGGGGGGTGGGGGTGGTGGGTGGGGGCTGCACTGAGATGCCATGCGGAGGTGGAAATGCGTCTACTCCTGCTGGGGGAGTAATGCGTGGGTCCTCTCATGGCAGCAAGGGACACTGGGAGCCACAGGGTACGTCCTCCGACTGCCAGGCCGTCGCTCACTCCTGCCTCACGTTGGGCGACACCTATCTAACAGTCAAAAGATTACAATCCTCTTCATTAATTTTATCTGCAGACATAAACTTTTAATATGCGCACCAGCAGTATATGGGACTTCCAGGGCAGCTTAAATGACTGCAACCTGTAATTACTGTTCCAGCACTTGATTAGAATAATCTGATTGCAATTATTCAGTGACTTTAAATACAAGCCCCAAGCTACAGAACAATAATTCAAGGGCAGTGATTGGGAACGAGGAACGTGGTTCTTTTTGGCTGTAAAATTATGTTTTAATCGGAGCCGACTGAGGAAGCCCTACTAAGGAGCCTTTTGCCTCAATTAAGACCCATTTATGCAGTGATGGGGAAGAACTTTGTGCTGCGATGTGGAGTTAATAACCAGGCTGACACTTTCTGAGCCATCACGGATCACAGAGCTAACCTCCCTAACCAGTAAACAGGCGGAAACAGAAGCATGGATCCAATGCCGACGCACAAACACAGTGACACAAAGACAGACACACACAGGCACACAAACATCACGGAGACAGACACACACACAGGCTGGGACACAAACACGCACAAATGGGCAGAGCTGTTGCCTTTCTCAGTTAATGGGGTGAAAAACTGAAAATAATCTCTCAAGCTTAAAAGGCCAAGTGTATGGATGAAGGTTTATTGTTGTCATAATCGTTGTGGTACGGAGTGACAGAAGCTCTGCATCTGAGTCAACACAGTTTTGCTTCCCAGCTGCCCGTCCCTGTAGCTGGCAAACCAATCAAATAGCAACTGTCAGAGAGGCGGATAAATTATTACTTTCACTTTACCAGTTACTCACTTTGCTCTGAGAACAGTGTTGGGTTATTAATTAAAAAAGGTGGTGCAACTAGGGAAAAAGTAGAAGCAGCGCTGCTGATTCCATGGTCAAACTGAAGGACGAATCCGGTGAATAATTCATTTTTTTCCAGGCCTGTCATTCAGAGGACTTTATTCCCCAATTATGATTCACCTGAGGATGGTCTTTTGTGTCTCTGACTCGTAGACTGACCCACTGTGGGTGATTAAAGACACTAGGCTGATTAGTAGCTCCTCAAAGAGACCCAACTATAGTATTTATGTAGTACCACGCTTGAATTACGTGTGTGTGTGCGTGCATGTGTATCCCCACACAGATTGTAAAACAAGGGTAAATCTGACCTTGTGTAAACCTCCCGCTGGTCCCCACAAGGGAAACATTTATTTTCTGTTTAGATTTACAGTTAACTTTACAATTGGGTTTAGGGTTAGGATTAGGAGTTAATTGTGAGGTTAAGTTTTGGCATCAACGTTGGGGAAAATACAATTTTGACCCTGCGTTCCCAAGAGGACAGACTCCGGAAGTGTGCGTGTGGGTATGCAAGCTGGCTCCTGCTCACACGTGCACAAACAGAGAAGTACTTAGCGCTACAGTTGTTTTCAGAGGGAGCTAAATAATCCCCTAATTGAACTGTTGCACGTTGACGCCGTCGGGCCCTGCTCTCATGCTAAGTTCAAAAACCCCTGTGCAATGTGTTATTGCTCGAACCGTTATTAATCAGGAGTATTGGTCTTAGTTGGATCATAAGGTTCATACGTAATGAAAATACTACGTGTGATAGCTGGCTAATTGGATGATAATGTGCCAGTGACATCAATGGCCAATCACACAAGTCTCAACCACCCCCAGGCCACACCGGGAACGAGGAGAACTCAACAGACGACGGCCAGCCGCCAGTGTGAACAGCAACTTTGAGAGCTTCATTAGCCGGATGAAAGGAGGTGCGCGCCTCCAAAGATGGCCGCCGCTGTCCTGTCGGGTTTGAACCGTGCTGTCCCACATGATGTGACCTTTCAGCCTGACCGGTTATTTAATTTTTCCTTAGGCTTTTTTGTTTTTACAGGAACGTGTGGAAAGAGTTTTGGATATTGGGGAGCAGTGGGCTGGATTCCCAACCGTGCCACAGCAGAACATTCCGCAACGGAGGCAGTGACTTGGAGCACTTGACCAATCAGCGTTGCTGCGTCACTGTCTTTTATCAGGTCGCCAACATTAGTCAAGGCAGGTGATAAAGGACAAGGTTCTCTGTGGTTCGTCTGTAACTCTGGGACTTTGAATTGCAGTAAAGGAACGAAAAACTAAAATGTGGCTGGAGATGAACTGAACTGGAGATCAACGCACGACATCAACATTACCGACTAGGATGATGAGGCGTTTTGACACTAGGCGTTGAGCGTGGACTACTTCACCATACGGCACATATCTGGACCACAGGTTTTAAAACCCACTCCTGTCACTGTCTTTCCCATTATCTCTATCAATAAAAATCCCTTAAATATGCCCACACACCCCTCAAAAAAAGATTGACAGTAAGTTGTCTTTAAGAAAATTTGAATATTAAAATGATTTATAGGAAAGAGGATTATTTCCTTCCCCGGCGTGACAGGGCAACCATTAGCCACTCAGCGGTGCTCTCCGATTCTCTGAGTAGCTATCACATCTAAGGAGTCACAATCTGAACTGTGTCTAAACCTGGTGATTCAACTTCCCTCCATCTCCCTCTCTCTCTCTCTCTCTTCTAGTGGTGTTCAGAGTACCTATTTATTATCATACAATATTACCTTATTGTATTTGTTAGCGGTGGTTAATATTATTCTTCAGTCTCCCCCACGGAAAATGTAATTGAAAGTTCCCTTGAGACGGTGAGATTTTGAGAAGTGAATCTTGGCATTTTTATACATGGGACTGGTCTACAACGTATTTATATATATATATATATATATATATATATATATATATATATATATATATATTCAAAAGATCTTGCCCCTCACCCTGTGTGACGTAGCACTGTAAAATTTGGTGCATATGTCATCATGAACCAATTTCCCGATAGGACCCATAAAGTCTGCCATGATGGGTTTTCCAAAATGTATTCCTTCTTAAAAACATCTTGAATCCCTTCTCCAAGGCGACAGATCTGCATGTAAATTGGTGTGCAGCATCTATGGAAGTGGTTTTAATAATTACATGTTTTTCCAGACAACGACATAAAATACCTGGTCGCTACTGACGAGTGAATTCTATTGGGTGAGCACATTCAGATCGACCACACGGTGGCGCTATAAAGGACATGTTTTTATACCACCAAAACTGTTTGATATGGAGTTGGAAAATATTGAACGCCGGCTCAGCTATATTAGTCTAGCCAAACTCAAAAGAAAAAATAAATAAATTCTGTGCCAGCTCATTGTCTCACTGTGGCTAAATATGTTTAGCTAGACCACTGAAATATTTACAGATTAAAGAAGTGGCCACACGGCTGTTACATACAAAGTTTGATGGGGACTGGACCAACAATAACGTCTTAAAGAACGGAATATAGTTGCCCATTGTGAAAATACATTGGATACAATACATTGTCATTTCAATGTGTGTTTTTGGTGTTCTGGAAAAGTGGACTAAGGAGTAAAGAAATAGCTGATACATTGCAACTGTCAAGGAAATTTGTATTTTGATGGCGTTAGTGTGGGCACACTGCTGAAAGTTAGATGCTTGCAGCTTTAATTTCGTATGTTTCTGACAGTGTGTAGCTGCAGATTGTTGTTGTTGTTCATGCAGCTTAATATGTAATTGTGTTGTGTGTGTGTGTGTGTGTGTGTGTGTCCATACATTGTACTGCACATGCTAGTGGGTGTGGGCGGCAGAGTGTGTGTTGAAGGAAACTGTCAGTCCCCGACAATAAGATGGCGGTAAACAAGCGTGATGGAGGCTAATCACATTACACTAAGGCAGAGACCATGCAGGACCTCTTAATCCACACTGTACCATAACCTGCTCATATTAACCTAATCCCAGATAGAGGAGGACCAAGAGAGGCTTTTACATTGAATCACAGGCGGTGCTCGTCTTTAGGCCAATTAGCTGGCTGCAACGCCTAATGCTACAGCGGCACGCACTGATAAGTGACTGTGCCTTAGACGTTGCCTATACTGTCCGAAAATGTTTCTGTATTATTCAGAGATAGTTTAAAGCTTTTCAGGTTTGGTTGTATTAAGCAGGATTTTATCTTCTTTTAAACATGCCCTCCATGGGCTGCACCTTTTCGGTTGTCCTTTCATGTCATTTCAAAATAATACAACCCCCCGTTTCCGTAAAAGCCCAGGACGCTGTGTAAAATGTTAAGAAAAACTGAATGCAGTGATCTGCGAATCATTTAAACACTATATTCAATAGAAAATAGTACACGGACAGCATATACAGTGTTGAAATTGAGAAATGTTATTGTTTCTTGAAAAATATACGCGCACTTGGAATTTGATGCCAGCAACATGTTTCAAAAGAGCTGGGACCAAAAGACTGGGAAAGAAAAAACCTGGTGGAACAACTAATGAAGTTAATAAGCAACAGGTCAGTAACATGACTGGTTATAAAAAAGCATCCCAGAGAGGATGAGTCTTTCAGAAATTAAAGTTGGGGAGGGGTTCGCCAATCTGTGAAGGACTGCTCAGGCAAATAGTGCAACAATTAAAGAATAGCGTTTCCCAACGTTTGATCTCATCATCTACGATACATAATATCATTAAAAGATTCAGAGAATCCGGATAAATCCCTGTACACGAAGGATCAGGCCAAAAACTAAAATTGGCTGACTGTGACATTTGGGCCCTAAGGTGGCATGACATTAAAAACAGACACGATTCTGTATTGGACATCACTTCATGGGCTCAGGAACACTTCCGAAAACCATAGTCTGTGAACACAGTATGTCACTGCATCCACAAATGCAAGTTAACTCTACCATGCAAAGAAAAAAAACATAAATAAACAACATCATTGAACCCCCCTGCCTTCTCTGGGCCCAACCTCATTTAAGATGGACTGAGGCAAAGTGCAAAACTGTCCTGTGGTCAGACAAATTAAAATGCTAAATTATTTTTGGAAATCCTGGCCGTGTCCTCCACACTAAAGAGACCCTCCGGCTTGTTATCAGCGTTCAAAAGCCAGCATCCGTGATGGTATGGGGGTGCATTAGTGCACAAGGCGTGGGTGACTTGCACATCTGTGAAGGCACAATTAATGCTCAACAATATATACAGGTTTTGGAGCAACAAATTCTGCCATCCAGAAAACGTCTTTTTCAAGATGATGATGCCAAACCACATTCTGCACGTATTACAAATACTAGGCTCCATAGTGAAAGAGTTCAGGTGCTAAACTGGCCTGCTTGCTGATGAAAACATTTAGCACATTATGAAATGAAAAATATGAAAAAGGAGACCCCGAATTACAATTTTGTATTTTGTTTGACATTTTACAAATTCAATTTGTTCAAAATGTTTCTCATTTGTTGTGCTTAACATCATGGAGTGTATTTTTCAGAGCATTAACATTTAAAGACCTACATATAGTGATATTGCCAATGGCTGTTTCCTGTGCCGGAGACTATGTGGAAAATCAATAAAACACTATCAATTCAAATGGATCGAAGTATAAACATCCTTATTAAATCTGTAACCACATAACAATGAGGCATTATGCTCAGGACAAAGTCAAGGGAAACAAGGCCAGATGGATCTTTTAACTTCCCTCTTGTTCTTCTATCAGGAGTTGCTCTCTCCCCCAGACTTACTGAACTTTGCTGAGTAAACTGTATTTCTCCTCCCCAATTGCCAAAAGGAATTCATCACAATCGAGCCATGGATCAAAGGGTGAGAGAGAGAGAGAGAGAGAGGGAGAGAGAGCGGCAAAGAGCGAGAGAGAATGAAAGAGGGAGAGAAAGAAAAAAGAGCTAACGAAGAAAGGATGGACTGGTGGGGGAGAGATGATAGAGAACAGAGTGGGGGAGAAAAGAAGCAATGGAAGATAGAGAGAAAGAGAGGGAGAAATAAAAGAATGGGTGGAGGGAGAGATCCTTGAAGTAGACCCTGGCTCTGGACCGGCTGGGCTGTTAGAGCTGCCTGGTGATGTTGGCCCGCCTCCCGGCCTTCTTCCACTCCTCACTCCACTCCTCCCTCTCTTCCACCTCCCTCCCTCCCTGCCTCAGATTAGCCGCTGAACTTTGTCCATGTCTCCCCACTTCAGGCGCCTCGCGGCGTTGCCGTCTCCCCACCTCTCCTCGCGCTCAGACACATGGTTAACACTCCTGAGCGTGACCTCTGCGGCACAGCTGCCGTGTGACAACAGTCCCCTGGCTTCTGTCCCCAATTCACCGTGGCTGACCACACTAACAGGCCGGCTTTTATCCAACACCCGTGTCTGCCACCGAACGCACCGGGTCACGGAACGCACAGTGGGGGACGTGGAAGCCTGGCGAAGATGGACAGCATTTGTTTTATGTTATTTTTTTGGTTCTCAGGGAAAAAAACTCCAGTGACGCTGCCAAAGAGGTGCATGGTTGCGAAGAGAAAAGCAGAGGCCCTTTTGTCAACATCTGTAATGTGGGACAAGGATACAAAACACTCACATTTAAGAAAGTTACCAGGCACTCTCACCTAGTGAGCGAGTACGTAGATTGTCCTACTTCTTTCTTTTACACATTCTCTTACGGACAGGAATCCCATCCTCCTTCCAAAACGGAATTCTGTAGATGGAGGAAACCTGAAGAGTTCCAGAGGAGTCTGGTTAAAGTAAAGCACTATTTAGAGAATATTATGTAATTTTAGAGCAGGTGAAGAGGACCAACGGATGTGCAGCCACTGGTGCTCTAATACCAGTTCTGCCTAGCACAGGGACTTAATGGTCTCCTAATCCCAACAGTTTACACATCATCCATGGGCACTGCGATCCATGGATTATATCCACTGCAGTACCAGGATACAAAACACTCACATTTAAGAAAGTTACCAGGCACTCTCACCTAGTGAGCGAGTACATAGATTGTCCTACTTCTTTCTTTTACACATTCTCTTACGGACAGGAATCCCATCCTCCTTCCAAAACGGAATTCTGTAGATGGAGGAAACCTGAAGAGTTCCAGAGGAGTCTGGTTAAAGTAAAGCACTATTTAGAGAATATTATGTAATTTTAGAGCAGGTGAAGAGGACCAACGGATGTGCAGCCACTGGTGCTCTTATACCAGTTCTGCCTAGCACAGGGACTTAATGGTCTCCTAATCCCAACAGTTTACACATCATCCATGGGCACTGTGATCCATGGATTATATCCACTGCAGTACCAGGATACAAAACACTCACATTTAAGAAAGTTACCAGGCACTCTCACCTAGTGAGCGAGTACGTAGATTGTCCTACTTCTTTCTTTTACACATTCTCTTACGGACAGGAATCCCATCCTCCTTCCAAAACGGAATTCTGTAGATGGAGGAAACCTGAAGAGTTCCAGAGGAGTCTGGTTAAAGTAAAGCACTATTTAGAGAATATTATGTAATTTTAGAGCAGGTGAAGAGGACCAACGGATGTGCAGCCACTGGTGCTCTTATACCAGTTCTGCCTAGCACAGGGACTTAATGGTCTCCTAATCCCAACAGTTTACACATCATCCATGGGCACTGCGATCCATGGATTATATCCACTGCAGTACCACAGTAGGCAGATGGGCAGCCAAACCTGTGTAGGGGACTAAAGAGCACGGAAGTAGCCTTCGTATACGAGACAAAAATATTATCCTTGCTTTTTTGGAAAGACAATGCCGTGTTATTTTAGGCACACGTCCAATTAGATCAAATTACATCAAACTTCACCTAGCACAATTCTTACATGAAATTAATTGGAATGTGCTAAACAGGTAGAAGGGATAACAATAGTATCTGTACAATGTCATGAAACATAGTCAATAAGATAATACGTGCCAATTAGGAGCTCAATGTTGACTGACAGAACCTCTTACGGTTGTCCTGGGTTTTGCTACAGCAGGTGTGGATGAAAGGACCCTGTGTGGAAGACTCCTCCCAAATACCCCGCCCAATGGCCCTCTAACATGGACGAGAGCAGGCGTGCGAGAGGTGCATGAAACCACCAGCACTGCCCCGGCATGTCTCTGTGATATCTACCACACCGTTAGCAAATGTTACAAACAGACATGACAAGTGAGCTAATTAACTGTGAAAGTTGTCAATGGCGTCACACGGGCCCCAGTTGTCCCAGGGCCAGCCGTGGGTTAATGCCTTCGTAGAGAGACGGGCATCGTTAGGGTTTTCATTAGATGCCTGCCGTTTACAGGCAAGCCAGTGTCATGTGTTACGTGAGGTGGCTGCCATTCACCTGGCACGCTGGTGAGTGTTCATCCGTTTTCATGTGGCGGCTAGCACTCAGAACTATATTATGTTTGAGTGGGACCCATTTTGTCGATGGGTCTTTTGGTCTTTTGTGTTAAGATTCTTTGTCATCATGCTATATGTTTTTTAAACATGGGGTAAATCAATAAAAGGATTTGAAAGCTACAGTATACTAGCAACATGCATCGTTGCATGTTTGCTAATAGAGGTATATTTACATGTTTTGTGGACACAGGAGGGAAAAAAAGACGAAAGGATGAGATCTAGGTGAAATGAGTCCGCCTCAGTGAACTAGGAGTAGCCTGCTTTGAAAGGAGGAGGCAAAAACAAGTTGAAGAGAAAAAGGACTTGGAATCAAAGCCAGTCACTTCAAGGGCCTGAACTCGGCCGTTGAATTCCTTGGAAGAGCTTCTGATCCACGCAGGGAGGAGAAGGAGAACTGGTGAAAAGGTGGTTAGAGACGGAGAGAGAGAAGAAGATAATGTTTAGGGAGCGAGGGAGTGAGCAAAGGAACCACCAAGAAGACGAAGACAGCACAACATAAAACCTGGCCGGTTCCTCTCGTCTTTGGGGGAGTTTGTAGCAACGACACTCAACTGACCTGTTTCCAAATAATCTACTGTAAAAAAATCTGATTAAGTCCCTTAACAAGTGGAGTTTTCACAGTCTAGCACACGAAGAGAGGGATCGGGTAAAAAAATAAATTCTTGTCTTGGCCACATTGTGTTGGCCCACTTAAAACTTATTTTCAATTCACTAAATGTGTTATTTGACTTGGCAAGTGGATATGTCTAGTGAAGCAGTGGGGAGTCAGATCACACTGATGCCAAGTTTGCATCAGCCCCAGTGAACAGCTTCAGCCTTGGCTAGCTGACCTTACGCTAAGTGGGTGGCTCGGCTTGGCCTGCTGGAGAAAAAAAGGAAAAGGAAAAACAGGGAATAGCATTAACCTCTGCTTCAAGTTCAGGCCTTGATTTCAAATCTCCTTCTGTGCACTTTTCCAACATTCAGGGGGAAACAAAAGGAGTTAGAACAAGGGCCATTTTCATCGATGGAGTGGGGGGGGGGGGGGGGGGGGGGTTGAGGGGTAGTGGGTGTGTTGGGTAAAAACTGAGAGACTGTAGGTCCATGCTACTGTAGTTAGTCCTGGCAGTATGGCAGTTTTTTTGTCAGCATAATGTGACCAGCCGGAATGGAAAATATCTCCCTGTTTGCATGTTGAATGATGGAAAATTAACACCGTCCTAACACACCCGTTAGAATACCGCAAAATCTAAAAGAACACGACTTTATAACTCAAGTGGAAAAATCAAATAAAATGTCTCAGTGATTGGCCTAAAACAGCAAACCTATTATTCCACTTTTCTGAAACAATAAATCAGTGCTTATTAGGAGAACTTGTCAATTCACATGACGCCTAGGGTGCTAGCTCTAAAAACAGAAGGCTAATTGTACCTTTTAATGGCCAGGTCCAAAACTATACATATATTTTTTACACCACGAATAAATTGTGTTTAATATAACAAGTACTGCATAAACTGTGTGTGTACATATGTACAGCAATCACTATTTTGAATTATATTGTCTAAAGTCTTTATGGTCTTCTATAAAGCACTATTTCTGCTTTATGATAGACTGAAGATAACATACACTGTATGGTCCTCTTTAAAGGGAGCGGCAGTCCATGTCCAGTGTAGATAAACATGAGCTTGTTCTAATGCAAAACAAGACACATGAACTCACTGGTCTTTATTCCACACAGCTCCATGTCACTGGGAACGGAAAGGAAGTGTCCGTAGGCTAATGGTACTGTCCTTTACCCGTGTAACAGAGCCCCAGACCCAGGGGAGGTTCTTCCCACGCCGGGCTGTGAGGAGGCGGGCTGATCCAGCCACATGACGTCAGAAGACCCAGCCAGCTCTCCAGCTCCGTGGAACACTGAAGTGCCTCTTATTGTGTTAAACTCACAGGATTTTGAGAGATGACACATACTGTGCCCCCCCCCCCCCCCCCCCCCCCCCACAGCCAATGGTGGGAAAAACAGAGAGATTGAGAGAAAGGAGGACAGGGGAAGAGGCTGACGGATTGCTCCAAGGAAGATTCATGGAACCAGAGAAATGGTGTGCATGGCAGTGTGTCAGGGGTCAGGGCATGTAGGACTTCTTGCTGTCCCTCTTGTCTTGGCACTGTCTGGGTCTGTGTGGTTGGGGAAGGTTTGTTTTACAAGGTATATCAGTCCCCTGGGACAGCCATTTCCTCTTTCCCACTATTATACTAATACAACTCCTCTCTTCTCCCAATGTTAATCTTTGATCAAAAAAATATTACTAAGTGAGCAGAGTAAACATCCTCATAATTTGGAGCAGAAATCATTGCTTCCTGGAATTATATTTACGGCTCTGATACTCAAAGGAGGATGTGTAATCACCAGATGATGTATGTAAGTCATCCCTCCACAGATTTGCACCCATCTCCCACTCCTCTGGATGTGAATATTTTTGGAATGTAAAAGATCAACTTTGGATGGTGCCAGATTGAATACCTAAGTTCAGCTCTAAATAAACAGGGGAATACAAATAATCATCACATTCCTCTGGATGCATTAAGCACCCCAGACACCCCCCCCACCCCACACCCCACACACACACACACGCGCACACACACACACACACACACCCTTCCCAGTGGGGCCGTATACGTGGGAAATGAAGAGGAGCCATGAGAACCATACAAAGTTGATCCAGCCGATAAGCTAACCAATTGGGTTCATTTACTCAAAGCAAACTTTTGTTCAAACGCCCCAAGATCCCCACGTGTGATGGAAATCCTTCTGACAACTCTATCCCATCCGTGTCTTATTTTACCCTGCGGTTCTTGGCTCAGACGATGCCCCAAAACCCAAGCAGTGTCATTACCGGGGTTTGGTGGCCTATAACAGGACATTAGTTAAAGAAAATATGTAAATCTGGTAAGAAAAAGGAGCCCGGCCGAGGTTGTAGTGCCTCCCGGCTGATACATACACATCTCTGCAAAGGAATGAGTGACAGAAAGTGGCCCTGGTTGTCTGTGACCAAGAAAATGTGGTCAAAACGGAAAGAATAAGAGTCGCTAGTGATTAGCGAAAAGCCATAAATAAAACCCAGCTGCTGTTTCTACAGTAAGGTTTGCAGTGAAACCCAACGCTCAGATCAGATCTGAACGCACCAACCGTGCTGCAGAGATGATAATAACTGAATATTCATTTCAGCACTAGCGGAAGACAAACATTTGCGTCGTTAATGACGTCTCGCGGGAGGAAGTTCATTACACAAGGTGGTTACACAACACACCCAGTCACTGACAGGTCAGAGAAGGTTCATGCTTCAAATGCAAGACACCTACTGTGCTCTAACTGTTAGTTAGTGAGCGAGAGGTAGTTTACTACAGTGAGGGGAAATTAACTACATTTAGAGGTAGTTTACTACAGCAAGAGGTAGTTTACTACAGTAAGAGGAAGTTTACTACAGCGAGAGGTAGTTTACAACAGCGAGGGGAAATTAACTACATTTAGAGGTAGTTTACTACAGCGAGAGGTAGTTTACTACAGTGAGAGGTAGTTTACTACAGCGAGAGGTAGTTTACTACAGCGAGGGGAAATTAACTACATTTAGAGGTAGTTTACTACAGCAAGAGGTAGTTTACTACAGTAAGAGGAAGTTTTTCTACAGTTAAGAGGTAGTTTACTACACATTTCTGTCAGTAAGGGGTCATTTACCACAGTGATGAGTAGTTTACGGCAGTGATGAGTAGTCATCCACAGTGATGAATAGTTATCCACAGTGATGTGTAGTTTACAACAGTGATGGGACGTTTACTATAGTGATGAGTAGTTTACCACAGTGATGAGTAGTTTACCACAATGATAAGTAGTTCACCACAGTGATAAGTAGTTTACAACAGTGATAAGTAGTTTACAACAGTGATGAGTAGAGCAAAACAGTTTGAACACATTACTCCTGTTTTAGCATCCTTACACTAGCTGCCTGTTAGGGTTTTACTCTTAACCTATAAATCAATACATGCTCCTACTTACCTTGCTGAAATGATCCAGCCATACATACCTACACGTAACCTACGATCGCAAGATGCAGGCCTTTTAATTGTACCTAGAATTTCTAAACAGACAGCCGGAGGCAGGGCCTTTTCTCATAGAACTCTACTACTGTGGAATGATCTGCCAATTAAGGTTAGAAATGCAAACTTTCAAGTGTCTACTAAAAACTCATCTCTACCGCACGGTTTATAATTAGGTGTAGCCTGGCCCGGGGGCGTGAAAGTGACCAGTAGGCTTGATACTGTCCACCCTTGCTGTCTTGCCAGGTGGGCTCTCGTCGCCACTGGGATGCCCTCCCTCCAATGCCTTTCGGGGGAAGAGTCACTGGCTTGTTGTTGTCTCTCTGTTGCACACTTGTGCAATTGGGCTGTACTCTGCTGGCAAAACTCGGCCCTCATTCAGGGTGGTTGCGGTTAGTGGGTTTCCCTGTGGTTGATGCCTGGCAATGTGGGTGGAATGATTTCCTGCCTTTTGGGCCCTGTCCAGGGCCTCCCCCAGGTAGCCGGACCCCCCCCCCCCCGTCTCAGTTCCTCAGGTCTTATGCTGCTATATTATTGTGCTGGGGGATTGGATCAGTTCTCCTTCCCCACAAAGTTATCCTTCTCCACTATAAATCATTGTTGATATGATGAATGCATTTTATGAATTTTCCCAGTCTTCTCCCATTTTAAATTTGAGTACCTGGTTTGGGAGGCCCGTTGCTGTCCCTGTCCTTGTTCATCTGGCCACTGAAATTCGACACTACTGTTGTTTGCTCCTTGGGGTTTAAGGCCGGGTGTCTCTGTAAAAGCACTTTGTGACAACTGCTGTTGTAAAAAGGGCTTTATAAATAAAATGTATTGATTGATTGATTGATGAGCAGTTATCCACAGTGATGAGTAGTTATCCACAGTGATGGGACGTTTACTATAGTGAGGGGTAGCGCACCAGATTGTGCAGTGTCTTATTAGAACACTGTTTACAAGCCCATAACACCAAACCGAGCCGTTTACATTATCACTGACATTACTCGCCAGCCAGCATCACCACCGACTTTCAAAATCAATTTTCTATACATTGACAACATTTCTGCGAGTTCTTCCCGCTTGATCATCAGCATGGGACTGACAGTGTCTCAGTTGGGCAGGTCCGACAAGCCGGTACTCCCCCCTTCAGTGACTATAAGGCCCTGGATGGTTAGTATCGTCTTGTAAGCAGAAGCATGTGTGTGTTTGGAGCAGATGAGTCCAGTGGGGTTTGTCACGTATTCTCATACATTATAGACAATAGCAATGTGAGCCAGGTACACATTTCCCTGTCGGGTGTGTGTGTGTGTGTGTGTGCGCTTGAGTGCGTGCGTGCGTGCATGTGTGTGTGCGTGCTTGTGGCTCCTCCCTTCGCATTGTAGTAGCATCTGATTGATGGCTGCTACCTGGGCCTGTGTGTTTCAGTGGATGGGAGTCATTGCACAGCAGCAAACAAGAGAAGGAAGACTGTGACTCTCTTTATTACAAAGCCTCGCAGACACTGTAACCGACACACACACACGCGCGCACACACACACACACACACAGCCCCACCCCAGCGCCTGCAGATCTAGCCGCCAGCTGCTGCCAGTCGGAGGGAAAGATGGGCTTTGTTGGTTTTGTGAAGCCCACCGACAAGACACCCCTAGAGACTCCAGGTCCTCGGCAACGCAGCTCCAGCCTTCTTCACTCCGTCGCACAAGCAATCTGTTTTCTATATTACCAGCCTGCATCACTGTACTATGCACTATAGAACAGCAATTGAGCAGGAAATTAAGTTAGGGGATCGGTATTTGGCAGAGTAGAACGGGCTGGTGGTCTTCCTCTTGTACAAGGATCATTAAATATCACAGAAGTTTTCTTGATACATTTCCGTCTCTCCTAGAACAACGCCCCCCTCCCCCTCCATTTCTTCTGCTGGGTGCGTATGGGAAACAAAACATCCTAATGGGTATTTGAACAGCTTGAAATGTGTCGGCCTGGGAAGCGTTTTCTCGATGACAGTGAGGGCTGACGGAGGCTCAGCGTTTCAGGGGCAAAAAAAGAGAACACGTCTCTCTCTGTTTCTCTATCCATCTCTTCCGGTCTCTCTACCTCTCTCTCCTTGCCTGCCTCTTCCTCTAACCCCTCCCCACCCCCCACCCCTGTCTAGGCCCCATTACTCTCCCCCACAGCACTCTCTGTACACACAAATAGAGGACAGTCTCTTAGGCTAAGCCTCTTTGGATTAACAGATGTGCAAGATCAATTCTTTCCTCTCCGTCTCTCCTCCTCTTCCTTCCTCCGTTCTCCCACTCCCCTTCTTACAGCCCAAATCCCCCTCACTTCTAGTGTATACAACTGAATTTTGGAGGGGAGTGTATTTTCCCCATCTGGTCTTGGCTGACTAAGTGACAGTATGCAGGCCTGAGAAAGTGTTAGGCGGTGTGTGTGTGTGTGTGTTTGTGTGTGTGTGTGTGTGTGTGTGTGTCTGAACACCACTCATCATGCACTTAATCATTCTGTTAACAGCTCTTCATGACTGTGGCGTTGTGATACCCACAGACAGACAGACAGAGAGACAGACAGACACAGCCCTTATGGCTGACAGAGAGGATAATCCCTGTCTGCGCCACACAGCCCATGAATAGTTAATATACAAATAGGTCTATTGGCCCACTGTCTGTTAGAGCAGGCCATCCTTACCTCTGGTTGCACAGGCTGCGTCATCACTGTGTTTCGGACTTACACGAAAATAGCACAGTATGTTTAACCAGTCAGTGACTGATCAGAAAAACACATGCAACAGTAGCATTCAAGGGTTTCATCTTGGTAATTGCTCATGTTCATGATGCTAATTAATTTATTATCTTGTACTTCCACTTGCACAGATAACTGAATGTGAGTAATTGCCACAGTTGGATAGATAATGAAACGTTTTATAACAATGTTAACTTTGCAGTGATGACTGACATGCAGATATGTTCCCTTCTCCATACCACACACACGTCTTCCTTTGCAAAAGCCTGAAGAAAAAAGTGTTTCCTTTTTTCAAATTTCCCCGTGTATTTTATTAGACTCAAAAATAGTAATTTTTTGTTTCTTTTATTAACTACTTAATCATAAAACTAATTATCAAACTAATAATTAACTTCTTTTTCAAATTAATTTGTGTGTGGTCTCAAAATTGGATGGTGTCTAATAGGAGGGAATGGGTATTCAAATGCCCCAGATCTCTACTGATTAATGAAAGTATTCATAGAAGATATTCTGAGTTCATTGATGCCATCAATACTTCTCAGACTTCTGCACCACTCCCAGAGTGCAGAGCAACAACACATTTGTCAAGTATATAATGCGTTCATATATGTGTGTATACTATATGTCTGTGTGTTTATATATGTGTGCATATACTGTATGTGTGAATATATATATATATATATATATATATATATATATAAAAATATTAATCAGCACTGAAATGATAATGTCCTGTTCAATACTAATACAGCAGAGAATGTTATCCAAAGAAACACACGTACATACTGTACCTTAATCACACATGGATGTTCCCACCATTCTGATGTGGAAAGTGTCATGCTAGCCTAGTGAGAGACTACCAGTTGTGAGTAAGCTAAGTGGCTCCTTTTGTCAGTGGCCAAAAATCTGAGCACACTGGAAGCTGCCCTTCAGCCTTCATCAGGCGCTGAATGACAATGTCCATTTAGGTGGGCTCTGTGGAAACAAGGTGTTAGACCTTTAGGACATTGTGAACAGCGAGACCATGGTCACTATCAGAGGTGAATCAGCTTTGGTGTTGACAGCTAAATTAGCCTGGGAAGTTAGATAAGCCGGCTGAACTGCCTTCGGCTCTGCGAGGCTTATTTGGGCCCACTATACTACAGAAAGCAACATAGATAAATGAATCAGTGAATGAATAAATTATTTTACTGATCACTAATATGTATTGAATTCGTCCCAGTCTATTTTCAGTCACGGGATTCGCATTCCTCAACACGCAAACCCATGGCCCGAATTTCCGTCAGGAGCCCCCACTCCTCCAACACAAACAACACACACACATACAAACACACACACACACACCATACCCGAGCCCTGAGGATGGCAGCAGAAAGCGATAAGGAGACCAACAGGGATAAATCCCTCCTGAAGCAGGCTTGATGGACAGACAGGCCATCATTAACAATGTTGAGCCTTGTGAGAGCAGGCACTGATGGGAAGATACCCTGGCATTTGCTGTGTTAAGAAGTGGCCCTTAAAAGATTTCACACTTCCAATTTCTTTGAATTATCTGCCATCTCCTGTCCGTCAGTTTGCCTGACAGTCAGAGATTTGGGCTGGCCACCGAGTAGTCAGTTTATTAACAAAGCAATCCAGGGTGATGTAGCGTTGCCCAGACAAAACATTAGCCAAACAACACCAGCTCCCTCACTAGCTGAAACCTGAATGAATGCCTTTCCTCAACACACCTGTCTCCTATCTCTATTTCTCACCCATTGGGGATTTGTCTTTCTATCAGTTTCTCTTTTCCTCTCCCTCACCAAACACACACACACACACACACACACACTCTAGCTCTCTCTTTTAATCAAGACAACTATGCAGTACAACACGAAGGCACACTACCATCATTTCTCCCTGTGAGTCTCATCTCCGTGGTGACATGTACGCCGTGTTCTGAGCCGTGTTGTAAATCTGCAACAGATAGCATTACTGTGGATTAGCTCCACTTGAGTCCAGAAGATGGGATCTATTTGTACTGTGCTGCACTGCAGCAGCTCCCCTGAACTGATGTCCGACCCAACTGCTGATGAAAGTCAAGCCAGCGCTTGGCATGAAACAGGAATGTTCATCAGATAACGTCTTGATTCACTCGCTGCTTTAGACGGCAATGATAGAAACATCAGAACATTCCCTATTACTCCAGACATAGTGTACAGACATAGTGTACAGACATAGTGTGCAGACATAGTGTGCAGACATAGTGTGCAGACATAGTGTGCAGACATAGTGTACAGGCATAGTGTACAGGCATAGTCTACAGGCATAGTCTACAGACATAGTGTACAGACATAGTGTACAGGCATAGTGTACAGACATAATGTACAGGCATAGTGTATAGGCATAGTGTACAGATATAGTGTACAGACATAGTGTACAGACATAGTGTACAGGCAGTGTACAGGCATAGTGTACAGACATAGTGTACAGGCATAGTGTACAGACATAGTGTACACACATAGTGTACAGACATAGTGTACAGGCATAGTGTACAGACACAGTGTACAGACACAGTGTACAGACACAGTGTACAGACATAGTGTACAGGCATAGTGTACAGGCATAGTGTACAGGCATAGTGTACAGACATAGTGTACAGATATAGTGTACAGGCATAGTGTACAGACATAGTGTACAGACATAGTGTACAGACATAGTGTACAGACATAGTGTACAGGCATAGTGTACAGACATAGTGTACAGACATAGTGTACAGATATAGTGTACAGGCATAGTGTACAGACATAGTGTACAGACATAGTGTACAGACATAGTCTACAGACATAGTCTACAGACATAGTCTACAGATATAGTGTACAGGCATAGTGTACAGGCATAGTGTACAGACATAGTGTACAGGCATAGTGTACAGGCATAGTGTACAGGCATAGTGTACAGGCATAGTGTACAGACATAGTGTACAGATATAGTGTACAGGCATAGTGTACAGGCATAGTGTACAGACATAGTGTACAGACATAGTGTACAGACATAGTGTACAGGCATAGTCTACAGACATAGTGTACAGATATAGTGTACAGGCATAGTGTACAGGCATAGTGTACAGACAGTGTAAGATAGACTACAGTGTACAGAATGCATGCTACATGAATTATTGAGTGCAGACAGATTACGCTGCGAGGCTGGAAGTCTAGATGCGGGCTACTGACATAAGAGCAGGGGAACAACATCCGGCGACGCGCGCGGTGGGGGGGGGGGGGGGGGGGGGGGCGTATCAAAGGATGGCTGAGTCAGGTTGGGGGGGGGGGCTGGGGGGGTTCACAGGGGCACAGGGGTGGTGTTTCAGAGGTACTGGCTGGGGTGAAGGGGCATGGCATGGGGCTTGTCTGACATGATGGGCGAGTGGTTGGGTTGGACCCAGCTATGTGGCTGGCAGCTCTGGTCCAGGCTCGGCCCGGTTCCCCCCGGAGTGACAGGTACAGACATTAAGGCAGGCGTTTTAATTAGCAGTGCCACTCTTCCACCTGCTGCCCTCAATATGCTCCAGCCGTGGCGAGCTGTCTTTCACAGTGCACTCCCTCTCTCTCTCTCTCTCTCTCTCTCTCTCTCTCTCTCTCTCTCTCTCTCTCTCTCTCTCTCTCTCTCTCTCTCTCTCTCTCTCTCTCTCTCTCTCTCTCTCTCTCTCTCTCTCTCTCTCTCTCTATATATATATATACATACATACATCTTTTTCTCTCCATCCCTTTCTTCGGTCCCCCGTGAATCCACATTTGGGCCCTAATAATTGAGCTTCATCCTTGAAGTGAGGGCGATTCCATCAGCTCGCCAGACAGAATTAGACACTCTTTTTTCTTTTCTTCTATTTCTTTTTAAGTAGCAAGAATTAATTTCTACATATGTCCTGCTCCACTGACCCTTCAACTGTGCCTCCACACCCCCTACCCCCCAACCAACTATCTGTTTCTAAACTCAGCGCTGCCCAGCTCTCATCAGCCTTTTCATTAAGGCTCTGATGGGTGCTGGATATTTCAGTTCCCTCGTGACAAACCGAGCCTGAGATCAAACTGAGGACACTGTTTAGAGATGGCTGTGCAGCAGGTGTGTGTTTAAATGGGCTGGGTGAGTGTGTGTTGCATGTGCGTGTGTGGGTGTGTGGCGTGCGTGTGTGTTTGTGTGTGGCGTCTGTATGTGTGTTTGTGTGGCGTGCACAGTCATTTAAGTATTCCATTTTGTGTTCTGCCTCCCATGGTTTATCATTTGAATCATAAATTGAGGATTAACTCTAATAGAATAGCAACAAATGACCCACTTTTAGTACCCTCCTTAAATTGCATTACACTTTTAATAGGGTTGATAACAGATGGCGTTAGTAACACAGGAAAACCACTCTACAAAGTGTTGTATTAAAACGATTGATGTCCCCGGTGCAGAGTTAAAGCCAGGTCTACGAGATACAGCTAAAGCTAACAAATGGGCCTCTCTCGCACTCCAGCTGCACGACGGGGCCGTATCCACGGCGAGCCCGGCATCCAGGCCCATACATCAGGCAGGCGGACGGGGGAACATTCATCAGCTCCGTGAGGAGAAGTGACTTTGAAGTTCTCCGCGGCGAGGTGAAAGAGCGGCTGTGGCCTGCACCCTGGTGTTTACGTAGCCACGCCGGGGGGGGGGGGGGGGGGTCCAGGGGGGTGGGGTCTGGGGGAGCTCCTGAATGAATGATGCCGATGTACGACCAGTGCAGCTCAAAGCACATGTAACACGTGCACTCAAAAGTCCATGACAGCCGCCGTGGCCACGTGCGACTTCTCAAAATCAACTCGAGGGACGAATGTTTGTCGCTGAATGTTTGGTCAACAGTTTGTGTTTTTAGAGAGCCCGGGTGACGTGGCGTGGTGGGTACCGGCGACAGCAACGTTTCGGGGGGAGGACAACGAGTCGCGCTGTGAGCATCGTTTTTACGATTGTGCTGCATGGGGGGGGGGGCATTTATAGCGTGGTGGTTGAAACAAGGATCTACAGGCCTGCTTTGGCCATTGGCCTCGACCCTCTGCCATGAAGGATGGTCCCTGAGTGACTATATTTAGAGGCTAGGTCAATCAGTCAGTCAACATGTATCTTAATCGAAAAGTAAATCTACTAATCAATTTGAATATGAATATTTTTCGGTTTTTGTGTGTGGAAGTTACCTGAGGGCCAGGGGTTGCAAATACTTTGAAGAAAACTAGATTCCTATCGGGCAAACGTTCACAAGGGTTTTGCGCCTGAACCTGACCTTGAACCTCTCACGACAGAGTCCTACAACAACCTGCAAGGTGCAGGACCTTTCGTCCAAGGTGCCTGGGTTTGATCTACCACTGGATGTGGGGAGTCAGACAGCTGGGAGACCGTCTAGAGGGAACCGATGGGCTGCTCCCCTCTGCAGCTACAGGGACCTGCCCCCACCACCACCACCACCACCATCACCACCTACACCACCACCACACGCACCACCACCACACGCACCACCACCACACGCACCGTGTTGTCCTTGTTGTGCTGGGGCCTTTGGAGATAACTTATGGATGCAACGCAGGAGCTGTAAAATGTGTTGTATCTTCTATTATCTCCATGTTAAAGGCCACAAAAGCTCTTCAGTGAAGTCAGCCATTAAGAAATGACAGGTATTGCTATCAGGCTGTTTTTTTATAGCCTATTACCTGCAATGACAGCAGCAGCAGCCACGCCACTGTACAGCCTATCACATTATTTGCAGCTAAAGTCAGCTACTGTGTCATTTCGCCTCATTTTCTTGACAGTGCTATCATAAATCCAGCGGGCTGCGGGGGGAACTGTCGACTGCCTCCATTATCTTCATAGCCTGAATGAATCCTGAAATGTATGTAACAGGCAATGACTGCTATGGATCAGGGGCCAGGGCTACTCTCTCTCTCCCTCGATCGTTCTCCCCCTCTCCGCCACTCCACCCACCCTCCCGTCTCTCTTCTTTGCCTCCTCTCCTTCCTTTCGGTAGTGTGCAGTCCCTCCCTCTCTCGCTCTCTCTCTCTCCCTCCCTCCCTCCCCTGGCCTGTGGAAGGTGGAAGATATAGGGGTGAGATCCTTGGAGGCTCAACGGCTCTCATCCAATCTAGTAGAACAGGTGAACTCAGACACACACAGTGGCTGTTCATGAATAATACCTCAGGATTGTTCCTTCTGCATTGCCTGAGTGGTGCATGATGGGTAAAAATGCACACACCTCTTAAACATAACAGGTCACAGGGTTCAAGGATGGGGCTATGAAATGCATTACTGTTTATCGCATGAAAATGCAACAACCAAATCATGTACAGATTGTGACGTTCCGAGTGCCAACCTGACAGGTGGAGTCCAGAACCAGATAGGGGACAAATACGGGGGAAGTTGGACATTTCCAATAGCCTTGGTGTAGTTAAGTTTCAAATGGGACGTGTGCCCGTGTGTTCAGTTTGATAAGGGCAGTACCTGTCTGTGTAAGTGAGTGGTGGGCCCCGGGGCCAGGAACCTCCACGCTGTCAGGAGAAGAGGTCTGGTCATAGTCATTCACACCACTGGAACGACGCTTTAATGAACTGACAGTTACGGCGCGAGATGCCATGACAACTGCCATGCAACGCTAATGTAGAGATAATCACAGCGTGAGACGCCATGACAACTGCCATGCAACGCTAATGTAAAGATAATCACGGCGTGAGACGCCATGACAACTGCCATGTTCATAACACACTTCAGTACTGCAGGGTCCAGTGCAAAGCCTTCCATAGGCATCACTGAGCTATGTGCTTGTTGGGTGTTTTTAACCAGTAAGTTGACTGAGAACACATTCCTATGCATCCACAACCTGGCCAAGAGTCACCAGGGGAATGAGGGGACGCATGAGCTAATTGGAATATTGGGGTGATAAGGACAGCCGTGTTAGTGACCACAGAGAGTCAGGACATCTGTTCAGTATCCCATCTGAAAGACAACACCCTGCATAGGGCAGTGTCCCCTTCACTGGGGTATTGGGGTTTGATATCCAAACCTTCCAATCCCATCCTGGACTGACGATGCTTGGCTTTAGAGGCAAGCCAACGGTGGGATACAATGTGCTCTGCTGCTGGCTACGGAGTGAATGTGTTTGTGTGAACATGTTAAATTAAACCCATAGAGAAAACATTATTATTTTTTTTTGTGCATAATCATTTGAAGGGAAAGAAACCAACACCAGGCGTCATACATCTGAAATGAAACACCAAACTACCTCATTAGAATTTGAGAGAAAAGTGTTGGGAAAAGTGCTTCAACTAAAACTCTCCTCAGTTTTATTGCGTCTGTTCCCAGTCCCATTCACTGGCCTGGTCCTCTCCTTTGTGGGGAAGTGTTGAGCCTCAACTATTTAAGCTCACCTCCTACCTACAGAATGCTTTGTTCCTGCTCCTCTGTGGACTCGTAATGAGCCAACCACCACAAAACCACAACGAAATTAATGAGTCATTATGAGACAGGACCAGGATCGCTCTAAAACCCCCGCCCTCCCCTCTTCATACTTAATCCTCACGCACACCCCCCCCCCCCACCGTCGCCCCCCCATGGGCTCATGCAGAAAGGCCCAAACACCTCCCTGGCAATTAGAGACTATTACAGGACTCCCTGCTCGCAGGCCTAAGAAACAGGGCCTTCACAGCTCAAGAGTGTGTGCTGGGGAGAATAGAGGCTTGAATGAGGAGCCTTGAGGTGCTCCTTTAAAAACCAGGCCCGTCCATTATCTCAGCTACAGAGACCCCCAGGAAAAACGTGCAGTCTCTGAAAGACTGGGGGACTTAAATGTAAAAAGGGGGGGGGGGGGGGGCAGTGGGGGTAGCTTGTGGGAAAAGTTTTTTTCTCCTCGACTGTAGTGTCAAATTATATCATCGCTGTTTGTTGATAAACTACGGAAGCATGCGATAATGTGATAAAGTGGGTGAAGGGGTTTTATCTAAGTCAGGTGCTAACTGCGTTTACATTCCAGAGATTTACATCTGTAAGTCATAAGTCATAATAGTATAGTTTTGTATTCCTTTCATTGCTCGTGGCTACTGCTATATATTTCCTGAGTTGTTTTAACAAAATGAAGCAAACAGCAGACAACCATCTAAACATGAAAATTCATGTAGCTATTGATTTCTCAGAGAATTTCACGTCTCACTTCAAAACGTTTGAGGAATACGGGTTGCAATGTCCCCGGGCAATACCTCCTACTTCACAGGTCTGAGAGACTCAGAGCAGAAAATATATTTTACATTGCCAGCATTTTACTTCAGTGTTTTTCTGATAGGAAAGTATCTCAGTCTCATTCACATCAGTCCCGTTCATTGGCTTTTGAAGCTCTAGTACATTTAAAAAAAAATCCCTCTGAGAGAGAATGGGTGAGATCACATGGGTTTGAAGAGGTTTAGAATGGCAAATCCTGCTGAAACTGTCATTTCCACTCGAAGACGTCAATTTGGTACGTGAAACAAGGCCCCGAGAGAGCCTGGATAGCCTGGGAGCTTCCTGACAAGAGCAAAGGGCCCAGGGATCAGCCGAGACTCACCTGGATAAGGAAAGGCATTTCACAAAGCATGTCAGAGGAAAGTGGAGATGGAGAAACAGAGAGAGACAGACAGAGTCAGAGAAAGAGACAGCTAAGAGAAGAGATGAAGAAGAAAAAGAAAGAGTTACGGTGTAATATTTAGCAATTTAGTAACACTCATTATACTCTCTGGAGACCATAAGACTTTCAAGAGGCTCTTTCCGCTCTCCAATCAAACAACTCGTTATTATAATAGAGGCTCTGTGACGACGCATTTCACATGGGTTAGAAAAGTATTTCATCCAGGAAATGTCTATGGCAGTGGTTTTCATCCGGCGTAATGCAGCAGGCTTGTGGATCTTGAGGAATTCTCAGGTGTGTCGCAAAACCTTTCGTAATCACTATAAAAACGATCTGTCTTCATGTACACCGAGAAGCAGCGTCGCTCAGAAAATGCTAATCGGATTGGCGTGCGGTTACATCCGTAGATGTCTCACCAGTCATATCGACAGAAACATTGTTGCCGAGCCTTCTTTCTCATTTTAAAGAAGACTGGTTCTCCAATAGGAAAGATTCATGTCGTTGTGCGGCAAGCTCAGGTTCTTGACACATCTGTGTCACCTGAAACATGCAGATTAGAGTCAAATTTATTTGTATTATATTCCACTTTTGAGAATGCATATCACAGGCAAGTCTTTTTAGTCTGACCTATAACACAGTCTCTGAAATCGAGTATGGATTTGTATTGGCCTTTTTGATTTCTTCACAGGGCAAAAAAACACTAACCTTGAGCTGAAACCATTTGAAATTGTCACGGTCGTGGGATGGAAAGGACACAGGCGCAGAGTAGAGGTAGGGAAGGTAATCCATATTTAATCAAACAAAAGAAAGAAGGACTCCAACAAACAAAAAGGCAGCAACCAGTGACGTGGGTCTTCCTTACACAGGATACACAAAACCAAAATAAACCACGCCTTGGGGCCTACAAACTAAACTTAAATAGGGTCCCCAATTGGAGGCAATGACTAACACCTGCCTCCAATTGGGGAAACCAAAAAAAAAGGAGTAGAGGTGGCTAAAGGCCACCTCCTGTCCTGTCCTGGCTATGCCCCGAGCCCAGCGCAGAGATGGCTAGGGGCACAGCCAGGACGTGACAGTACCCCCCCCCAAAGGCGCGGGCTCCCGACCGCAAGACCGGGACGACCACACCCGGACCGGCGGAGGCTCAGCGCCCGGAGCCGCCGGCACAGGCCGGGGAGGCGGAGCCGCAGGGACAGGCCAGGGAGGCAGAGGGTCAGGAGACGGGAGAGCCGGCGGAGGGACAGGAACCGGCAGGAGAGCCGGCGGCGGGTCGACAGCCGGCGGAGGAGCAGGAGCCGGGGGAACCGGCGGAGGGTCGACAGCCGGCGGAGGAGCAGGAGCCGGGGGAGCCGGTGGAGGAATAGGAGACGGGGAAACCGGCGGAGGGTCAGGAGCCGGCGGAAGAGCCGGCAGAGGAGCAGGAGACGGGGGAGCCGGCGGGGGAATAGGAGCCGGCGGAGGAGCAGGAGCCGGGGGAGGCGGCGGAGGGTCCGGAGCCGGCGGAAGAGCCGGCGGAGGAGTAGGAGCCGGGGGAGCCGGCGGAGGAATAGGAGACGGGGGAGCCGGCGGAGGGTCAGGAGCCTGCGGAAGAGCCGGCGGAGGAGTAGGAGACGGGGAAACCGGTGGAGGGTCAGGAGCCGGTGGAAGAGCCGGCGGAGGAGTAGGAGCCGGCGGAGGAGCAGGAGCCGGTGGAGGAGCAGGAGCCGGGGGAGCCGGCGGAGGGTCCGGAGCCGGCGGAAGGGCCGGCGGTGGGTCCGGAGCCGGCGGAAGAGCCGGCGGAAGAGCCGGCGGAGGGTCCGGAGCCGGCGGAAGAGCCGGCGGAGGAGTAGGAGCCGGGGGAGCTGGCGGGGGAATAGGAGCCGGTGGAGGAGCAGGAGCCGGTGGAGCCGGCGGAGGGTCCGGAGCCGGCGGGAGAGCCGGTGGAGGAGTAGGAGCCGGGGGAGCCGGCGGAGGAATAGGAGCCGGCAGAGGAATAGGAGACGGGGGAGCCGGCGGAGGAATAGGAGCCGGCGGCAGGTCGGCAGCCGGCGGAGGAGCAGGAGCCGGGGGAGCCGGCGGAGGGTCCGGAGCCGGCGGAAGAGCCGGCGGAGGAGTAGGAGCCGGGGGAGCCGGCGGAGGAATAGGAGACAGGGGAGCCGGCGGAGGAATAGGAGCCGGCAGCAGGTCGGTAGCCGGCGGAGGAGCAGGAGCCGGGGGAGCCGGCGGAGGGTCAGAACCCTGTGGGAGAGCCGGCGAAGGAGCCGGAGACGGGGAAGCCGGCGGAGGGTCAGGGAGAGCCGGCGGAGGGTCAGGGAGAGCCGGGACAGGCGAGGGCGCCGCTGAGGCCGGGACAGGCGAGGGCGCCGCTGAGGCCGGGACAGGCGAGGGCGCCGCTGAGGCCGGGACAGGCGAGGGCGCCGCTGAGGCCGGGACAGGCGAGGGCACCGTAGGACGATGCGGGGGCTCCTGGGCAGGTGAAGGCGCTGCGGGACAAGGCGGCCAGTCCACCGCGGGCTCGGGCGGCGGCCAGTCATCCGCGGCCTCGGGCGGCGGCGGCCAGTCATCCGCGGCCTCGGGCGGCCAGTCAACCGCTGGCTCGGGCGGCGGCGGCCAGTCATCCACGGCCCCGGGCGGCGGCGACCAGTCATCCGCTGGCTCGGGCGGCGGCGGCCAGTCATCCGCGGACCCGGGCGGCGGCGGCCAGTCATCCGCGGGCCCGGGCGGCGGCGGCCAGTCATCCGCGGGCCCGGGCGGCGGCCAGTCCACGGCGGGTCCTGGCGGCGGCGAAAACAGGGCAGCGGGAGGAGCTGGCGGCTGAGGCCACTGGGCAGCGGGAGGAGCTGGCGGCTGAGGCCACTGGGCAGCGGGTGGAGCTGGCGGCTGAGGCCACTGGGCAGCGGGTGGAGCTGGCGGCTGAGGCCACTGGGCAGCGGGTGGAGCTGGCGGCTGAGGCCACTGGGCAGCGGGTGGAGCTGGCGGCTGAGGCCACTGGGCAGCGGGTGGAGCTGGCGGCTGAGGCCACTGGGCAGCGGGTGGAGCTGGCGGCGGAGGCCACTGGGCAGCGGGAGGAGCTGGCGGCTGCGGCCACTGGGCAGCGGGAGGAGCTGGCGGCTGCGGCCACTGGGCAGCGGGAGGAGCTGGCGGCTGCGGCCACTGGGCAGCGGGAGGAGCTGGCGGCTGCGGCCACTGGGCAGCGGGAGGAGCTGGCGGCTGCGGCCACTGGGCAGCGGGAGGAGCTGGCGGCTGCGGCCACTGGGCAGCGGGGGGCGCTGGCGGCGCTGACTGCGGCTCCCAGGCAGCGGGGAACGCTGGCTGCGGCTCCCAAGCAGCGGGGGACGCTGGCTGCGGCTCCCAAGCAGCGGGGAGCGCTGGCTGCGGCTCCCAGGCAGCGGGGGACGCTGGCTGCGGCTCCCGGGCAGCAGGGGGCGCTGGCGGCGCTGGCTGCGGCTCCCAGGCAGCGGGGGGCGCTGGCTGCGGCTCCCAGGCAGCGGGGGACGCTGGCTGCGGCTCCCAGGCAGCGGGGGACGCTGGCTGCGGCTCCCGGGCAGCAGGGGGCGCTGGCGGCGCTGGCTGCGGCTCCCAGGCAGCGGGGGGCGCTGGCTGCGGCTCCCGGGCAGCAGGGGGCGCTGGCTGCGGCTCCCGGGCAGCAGGGGGCGCTGGCTGCGGCTCCCGGGCAGCAGGGGGCGCTGGCTGCGGCTCCCGGGCAGCAGGGGGCGCTGGCGGCGCTGGCTGCGGCTCCCAGGCAGCGGGGGACGCTGGCTGCAGCTCCCAAGCAGCAGGGGGTGCTGGTGGCGCTGGCTGCGGCTCCCAGGCAGCGGGGGGCGCTGGCGGCGCTGGCTGCAGCGCTGGCGGCGGCTCCCAGGCAGCGGGGGGCGCTGGCTGCGGTTCCCAGGCAGCAGGGGGTGCTAGCGGCGCTGGCTGCGGCTCCCAGGCAGCAGGGGGCGCTGGCTGCGGCTCCCAGGCAGCAGGGGGCGCTGGCTGCGGCTCCCAGGCAGCAGGGGGCGCTGGCTGCGGTTCCCAAGCAGCAGGGGGTGCTGGCGGCGCTGGCTGCGGCTCCCAGGCAGCAAGGGGCGCTGGCTGCGGCTCCCAGGCAGCAGGGGGCGCTGGCTGCGGCTCCCAGGCAGCAGGGGGCGCTGGCTGCGGCTCCCAGGCAGCAGGGGGCGCTGGCTGCGGCTCCCAGGCAGCAGGGGGCGCTGGCTGCGGCTCCCAGGCAGCGAGGAGCGCTGGCTGCGGCTCCCGAGCAGCGGGGGGCGCTGGCTGCGGCTCCTGGGCAGCGTGGGGCGCTGGCGGCGCTGGCGGCGCTGGCTGCGGCTCCCGGGCAGCGGGGGGCGCTGGCTGCGAGAACCGGTACGGCGGGTCCTGATAGCCCCACCAGTCCTCACATCTCCCTACATCAGGGAAAGCCCTCATAGGCCCCCCCGGCGTTGTTGCCCGACGCCTAGGAGCTGGCACCGGGCAGGGCTGGGGCACCTGGACTACCCCACACGTGAGCACGGGTGGCACGGCCGCGTCCTTCCATTCCGCCTGCCCCCACAGCACCCCGCCAAGAAATTCTTGGGGCGGACACACGGAGGTTTGCTTACGTCGCCTCCGTCGACGTCTCCTCCGGGGTGGATGCTGTGGAGGCCCAGTGTGCCGCAGAGGACAGTAGGGGTTCTCCTCCTCCTCGGTGTCGCTGTCCGGCCAACCGAGGAGTTCCCCTACCGTCCATTTCTGCTGTGTCTCTTGGTGGTGGTTTATTCTGTCACGGTCGTGGGATGGAAAGGACACAGGCGCAGAGTAGAGGTAGGGAAGGTAATCCATATTTAATCAAACAAAAGAAAGAAGGACTCCAACAAACAAAAAGGCAGCAACCAGTGACGTGGGTCTTCCTTACACAGGATACACAAAACCAAAATAAACCACGCCTTGGGGCCTACAAACTAAACTTAAATAGGGTCCCCAATTGGAGGCAATGACTAACACCTGCCTCCAATTGGGGAAACCAAAAAAAAAGGAGTAGAGGTGGCTAAAGGCCACCTCCTGTCCTGTCCTGGCTATGCCCCGAGCCCAGCGCAGAGATGGCTAGGGGCACAGCCAGGACGTGACAGAAATGTACTACTTTTTATTAAAATAAATTGTGTGTAGATTCACATCCTCTTAAAGAGCCACTCCCCTCACATGCACATCCATCTGAAATAAATTTTCTTCTTAAAACTCCCACCTTGCAAGCCAGCCAATGGATGATCACATGACAGTCGAGACAAATTTAGTGTGACAACTGATTCCAGCCAATTAAAATAGAGAAAGCAGTGAATCTCCATAACCAAGCAACCTGAATCTTTTTTTGATTGGCGGTGATGCGTCTTAGACAGATTAGGTCACTTTCAGACAAAGCAAGATCACATTTTTAGAACATAGTGTTTTTTGGAAAAGGCAATGTCAATGTGGTTGGTCATGCGATGGGATTGCAGCTTTGAAGGAGTAACCACAGACTATTCCCGGTGAGTAAGGAACCACGCAAAGTATTACTTCCTTTCTCTCTAACTTCAATTCTTTTTTCGCTGTATTCAGTCTATTTGAATATGTTTGTCTCATAAAATGGATGATTTGCGCTGTGCACCAGAAGAGATTGAGGTAATTTCCATTAAATACGCCATTAGTGTTTATGTGCTAAAGGTGAATTTATATCCCATCGCGGTGTGCCACAGATCAAGAACGTTCGGAAAGCATGGGTCACATTTCTGACTGTCTTCATGTATCCCACATCCCCCGGAAAAAAACACAGAAAAGCATGAGGACAACGACTCCATCTGTGAAGGAATGTCATCGCTCATAAGCATGGTTGATGGGCCCACACTAAAACAATGACACAAAGGAATAAAAGATCAGAATTATCGACGGGGCAATTTCTTGGTAAACATGTTGAGAACTGTAAAGCGGTGTTAACTGTTCGCAGTGGTGTTAACTCTAATATACGGCCTGTGCGTGTTGATTCTGGAAGCCCGATGGCTGATAATTACCAGGTCGTTCCATTATTGTTGTTTTGACACTTACACACATTCACACGTACAGATGGCACACTTTATATCAGCAATAACAAAGCACACGCACAGGTTGGTCTTTACTCGCTACGGACGCAATCCAAGCTATTCAAATATAATTCAAGGTATTTTCTTATGGTGAAAAAAAAACAAACATTGTAAATAGTGAGATTGATGTTGGAAAGGTGAGTGATGGGGGGAAAACCTGTTTGGGACTATTCTAGCAAACGTGAATGTAATAATTCACTTCAAATTGCTGAAAAGGATGTTTGAATAAAAGGACAGAAACTCTCTTATGTCATGAACCAACTGATAGTCACAGGGCAGTGGCTTGGGGCCAGACACAGGGTTCTGATTGTCACAGGGCGGTGGTATGGGGCCAGACACAGGGTTCTGATAGTCACAGGGCAGTGGCTTAGGGCCAGACACAGGGTTCTGATAGTCACAGGGCGGTGGTATGGGGCCAGACACAGGGTTCTGATAGTCCCAGGGCAGTGGCTTAGGGCCAGACACAGGGTTCTGATAGTCACAGGGCAGTGGCTTGGGGCCAGACACAGGGTTCTGATAGTCACAGGGCAGTGGCTTGGGGCCAGACACAGGGTTCTGATAGTCCCAGGGCGGTGGCTTGGGGCCAGACACAGAGTTCTGATAGTCACAGGGCGGTAGTATGGGGCCGGACACAGGGTTCTGATAGTCACAGGGCGGTGGTATGGGGCCAGACACAGGGTTCTGCTTGTTAGCACTCTTCATGAATTCATGATATTTCAGCTCAATAAGGATTTGGTCAACAAACAGTCAAACTGTCCTCAGTGTCCTCTTGATAATGACTCTTAGACGGAGCCCTGAATGAAATCCACTGGGCCAGTCATGAAACTTAAAGATTCAATGCGGTAAAATACAATGTGCTGTAAAATATTTATGTGTGTGGTAAAATTGTGCTGGTGGTAATATTTTAAATTGCTGCTGTCTATAAAAGAGGCATATCTATATTTATTTACAAGCAAGAATGGTAGATGGGGTCTTGGTTTTGAGGTCCTGTTTATGAATATCGACTCAGGCTCCCAGGTAAGTGCCTATTAATCTGAGCCAGATCTTTACAAAGTTTCCCCTGAGGACATCACTTCAGGTCTAACGGCCTCATTCCTTTACTTGACTTTTAAACATTTAGATGGGCCTCGACTGACTTGTAGTTGTAACAGCTTCTAAGTTAAAGGGGTCCATTTTGAGTGTGTCAAACAGGATAAATAATTGCACAAAAATGAGTCTAAAGATGGAACCTTGGCCTTGAGTTCATCGGAAGAACCAAAAAAGGATAAATATAAGATCTCCAATGTTCCATATCCTTACAGTCACACACACACACACACACACACACCTCCAGATTCCTTCTGCTTAATGTATTCCGATCTTTCCAAATAAGTGCCTAGTCTACCAGTTTGTCTTCTCTCCCAGCACCATCTATTCCGAGAGGAGATAAAGAAAGGCATAACGCATTTAGAGCCAGTGGCGTGACCTCATATTTAATGAGCAGGGCCGTGACTTATCGTATGATGAGTTGTCCCGGTGGCTTCACAACCCCCAGGCAGGGTGAGATGCACAGCCAAAGGTTCCTACAAACACAGTGACTCACCCTCATTGCTTCTATTGTCCGGGTCTTTGATGCATTTATTTCTGTATTTGGGCCGGGGTTCTGAGGTTCAGATCGTGAGGCTGATTGCATTAGTAATGTTGCCCCAGTTGGCTGACCTGGCGATGATGGACACAGAGGTCCATATCCTTGGGCTATGATCACACTGGAACTGGGATTAGGAGTGCTGATGTCTTTCCCGTGAGGGTTCAAAGGGCTACATCAAAGTGTTTCACACTGGACCCTGCCTCCCGGCTTCATACATAATTACTGTTGAGTGTTGGTAAGGTTTCAGCTGCAGACATTGTTTGCATTCGGCCTCTTGTCGAGGTGCAGTCATAAATGCAGCTTCTAGCTGATGTCACTGCGGACTAATAAACGTGAAATGGCTGCAAAGCCTCATTGATTGAACTCTGCAAATCATGGAAATGTTTTCTTACTGAGGTGATGACTGAGAAACCTCTTCCTTGCTCCTCCTGTTGACTTGGTCTCTCCCAAAGTCCACAGATCCTTCTTCATCAAAGCTAAATCATCTGACCCAGACCCTGTACAGTAGACATGTAGCTCACACCAGCCCCTTCACCTTAGACATTCAGCTCTTACCATCGGTCCTCTGTGTCTCGCTGACACTAGGTATCAGTTGACACAGGCCTTGTCCAGGAGAAGAGGAGCTAAAGGGGACTTCAGTGAAAAGTCGAGAGCTCACTTAAACGGACTACCTGGGACACAGGCCAACAGAAAGGAGAGAAAAAGCGTATTGATTTAATCCCACATAAATATAATGTATATTTTTTTTTATGTTTGACTTCCATCAAAGGCTAAACAATGAATCCCAATCCTCTTTCTGCAATGACAACATGTACAGCATGGCACGTGTTGTGTTCCAAATTTCCACAGTCCATTGGAGTACCAGCCCTGGGCTAACAGCCAGGGGGCCAGTGTGTTCAAATCCCCAGATTAAGGAAGTGATGTGCTCTCCAAAAAACCACTCCCCAAAACTGCTCCATTCCCAGATACCTCTCAGAGTCATCTAGATTGTCAAGACAGTGTGACCACTTCGCCGGAAAAAACGTTTCAGAGTAATCGTGTTGGCTGAATGATGGGAAATGCTATTCTATTTCAGTAATAACGCCACTGGGGAATTGAAACAAGTAGTCTCATGTAGCCTATACTGTACATAATTGTTCTACATCTTTTCTTCATTGCACTGATTCAACGAAGGCAAACCCAGTGTAGATCTCGAACATATGTTAACAGCCTCTTTCCAGGCGTCATTAAGTTATTTGTGGCATGTCAAATTAGAATAATACATGCATAAACAGCTCAACGCTTCTCCTGAAGCCATGAAGGCAGATTTGTGGTTTTGGATTTGGCACATACAGCTCACTGTCAATTAACGTCCCCTGGTTGGTTTTCAAGTAGTAAATATTGCCACAGCTTCCTGGAACTCGGAACCTGGGTTCCACTCCAGAAAGCTCCTGTGTGTTAGTGAACATTGTGGTTCGAAGATACTTGTAACAATGCAACTCGGTGTGTGGTTCAGTGTTTAGTCAGACAGATTACATGTTCGCGTACGGGTAGAAGGAGACTGCTATCCAACATGAAGAGACAGAAAGCACGGTTACACACTAATTGAAAGTGATATGGAGATGAGTGAGAATGATGGCGACATCAATATTGATGATTATGGTTTAGCAGAGACTTAAAATACACGGCAAAAAGCCTCCTGAAGAATTACTTACAATGAGGTCAGACTGCATTACGCTGTAGTTCATTTGTAAAATGTTTGTACTTCGGAAGAAACGTGAGGACTTTGTCATGTTTTCGGGGACTTGGTAAAAGTCAATTTAACATGATATTCAGAATAGTTTCTCAATGTCTCTAACAATGTGAATACATTTATTTTTACTAAGTACCTGTCCCTAAATATTGCAGTCATCCCCACATCTCAGAATATGAAGTGTAGCTATTCTCTCTCATCTTTATGGTGGCTCTTAGCTGTTTGAGCCCACACCTTTTAAAGTCCGTATTTCCAGTAACAATCTGTTAGTTGTCTTTTAGGAGGCTGAGCAGAGCTTTGCTTTTTTCAAACCCATTTAGCTGTAAGACAGACTGTGATAAGACAGAACCAGAAGTTCCTTCAGAGCAGGACACATGCCAAGTCTACCATAATCCAACCAGGTCCATTTTTCATCAGCTTTTGTTTTGCTTCTCCTTTGGACTTCCCTTTGGTTCCGGCGACGGCTAGAAAACCTGAAATGACACAATTCGGTCGCACTTGTATGGCGGAGCGGCTGCCATCCAAACAGCTTTTCTACAGAGAAATCCTTGAAGACCCACACACATTTAAATCTGGCCCTGAGGGCAACAGGCTCTTATACACCACTGAGATAAAAATTATCCGGGCCAAAAGAAAAAATATATATTTTGGGGGGGGCTTACCATGGCAACAAAATGGCATGTCAAACTTCTGGAATGGAATGCTGAGGAGTAAACAGTTAGAGCCGTGGGAGAGCCCAGAGAAAACACGGCACATTTCAGGCCCTGCCTCACACTTGTTTGCAGTGGGAAGAGAGACAATGTGGTAATAACAGGCGAGGCGTCAGGGTGTTGAAAAGACGGTTAAACGGTCATTTGCAGGAGGGAGACACATAACCAGACCTAGTCATGGAGGAGTTGTTAGGAATCCTGTCACAAAGAGGCACAGGGCCCTCCATGAGACTAACCTGCATGGCCTGCCCGAGAGCCAGTTCCCTGGTCAGCTCCACTCAGCGACGGGAGATGTCCGATATTTAGGTCATCCTTTTCTGATCGTGTTCATGGCCTCACCAAGTCACCGGAAATTCCCAGACGCCTCGAAGTAACGTGCAATATCAAAACATCCGAAACTGATGCAAAGCCATACAGACTCGCCATCAAATGCCCTATCAACAGCAGCCTGGCAAAAAGCGAGGCGGTAGGCGTGAGAAGACACCTGTGGTGCCAAGGCAGCAGAGGCCCAACATGACATTGACCAAGTTGAAAACAAGAATGGCATTCCTGAGACTGTGTGTCTAATTGCTCACATACTCCCAGGAAAATCCAAAGCGTTCACCGTTGCATCATTATGAAGAGGAAGAACTCTAACCCGCCACCGGATGCCACGCTTTGGGATCTTCATGCCAAGCTGTCGATAAACCACGAAGAAATCTGTAGTTCTACTGCAACCACACTGGAGTCAAGACCCAGACTTTGAATACCACTTTTCTAAAATAGAAACCTCGGGTGATCAAACATATATCTTCCCTTCATCGTACAAGCATTTCACTGAGATCTCCCTGTGTGAACATAATCAGGGAGGCGGGCGAGCAATAATGAAAAGCTGTTACACTTAATATGTGGAAAATATAAACCTCTCACGGAGGGATTGATTGTTTTTAAATCATAGATCTTTGTAAGAGGGGTGTAAAGTACAGCTAAGTCTTCATTATGGGACGGCATCGATGCATTGCCTTAGATTTTCTGTCACCATCCTTCTTACAATAACACACAGCTGTATTTACTAGATGCATCGAGACCAAGAGATATATTGGAAGTATTGTTCCTTCTGCCACCCAAAATTGTCCAAATTTGAAGGGCTTGGTTGTCTGTCAAGCATATTTATTTCTCTTGAGAACTAAAGAAGGTTCTTATTATAAATAATGATATGTAATGTACTTAATTTACCTACATTTACATGTTTAAATTATTTCTTATCAGCTGGTATCACTGTACTATTTATTATACTATTTAGGAACATCTATACTATTCTTATGCAAATGTGAGATTTCACAGGGATAATTTTGTGTTTTTACAATGAGGCCCTTTTCTACTTTCTAAGTCAGGATTTAACTTGTGGATACTAAGTTAGAAGTAGTTTTTCCTGTATTTGTGTCCAATAAAGAGGAAGTTAGATGTAGTATTTAATGTATCTCTGTCCAGTAAAGAGTAAGTTAGAGGTCGTTTTTAATATATATTTGTGTCCAATATTGAGGAAGTTAGAGGTTGTTTTTAATATATACTTGTGTCCAGTATTGAGGTAGTTTTGCAAGCAAATGCTAACCAGCATTAACACAGTTACATGGAGTCGTCAAAAACGTGCAATCATTGGGCTAGGGCTGGTTAGCAATTGCACATATTATAGATAGTAATTTTCTTTTAACTCAAGCATAGACATGGCATCTGGTGATATCCCCCTTACTGGAGGAAAATATTAAGGGTCCCATTGCCAAAAATCCTAAACTACCCCTTTAAAGACAATAAAGACTATACTAGACTATTTTGGTGCCAAGAAACACATTTCTAATGTACTCAAACATACTGTATGTACTGAATTGGCATGCTCACTTCCATTTCAGGGGTACGGGGCCCAGCCGCCACCCTGGGTTTGTACAAACGGGCCCCTCCTGTGGATCAGAGAGCATATGCTCCCAGTCAGAGAGCTCCAGTAAGATAATGCGTGTCAGAAACCAGTACCACGGCACAGTCCCTATCACCTCGTCATAACTCAGTGCTCATCTGCACCGCGCTGCCTTCTGCGCCCTCCCGGGCCCTCCCGCGCCCTCCCGCTCCCTCCCGCTCCCTCCCGCACTCCGAGTCACGGCCTTTCCGTCCCCTCTAAGTACTCCAATAAATTCTAATGTAATGCTCTTAAATGAGATCACTTACATGTGTCATTCTTCTTCCGTTATATTTATAATCTGACACTTTGGCCTTCATTAACAAATGGCACTCAAGGCAGGAACGAGTGATTTCTCATCTCCGATATGGGCAGCGAGGCTGTGTAGAGAAGGTGAGAAGGGAGGGGGGTACAGCTCACTTAGTGACATCAACACCGTGCAGAGTCGCTACTGGGGGGGCGTCAATCAGGCCAAAAATATCGCCTCGCTGACTGAAATTCGGTCGATTTTAGACCCCTGTGTTGTGTTCCTCGGCGCGGCATGGAAAATGGCGGACGGGGAAATGATCGGCTACTCTTCCCCGTCCTCCCTCTTGCCTTCCTTTCTCTACCCACTCACCACCTCCCCATGCCCCTCCCACCCTAATAAGTAAAACACCCAGAGGCCACCCACTGTCCAATGTGCAACAACAAAACAAGCCTGGTCATTTACATCTCAGATTTAATTGGCGCCCTGTACTCTGAGAGGCAGTGGGGTGCATTAGCTGTTAGCTACTCCTGTAATAAGACGCCATGTGCATCACTTGAGGTTAAGCTTACCTATTGTTAAATTTATAGGGCACTATTCTCCCATCCTGGCTCCCATTCTTCATCTATGTCGGCAGAGAAAAAGTCTGTTTAGCTATTAATTATCGCAACAATGAGAAGATGCACACAGCGAGGGTAACCCCCTTTTTATTTCCTTTATTAAATATTTTAAAACAGCTTCATTATAATAATGTATTTTGATTAACGATGTTTACTGCAGTGCCGTAGTGTAAATTGCTTATCCATAAATTAAACTAATAAAAGTTAGTTGATGAATTATTACCCAAATAAAATGTTACAGTCTAATTCATTTTGCAGTAAGTCCTATCCACATAAAATATACATATTCAGAGAATAATAAACACAGAAATTAATTAATTTGTTTCCTAAAACAACTGTCCACTGAACGTAACAAGCTCACTCCGTATATTTTGCAATATTTTCAATATTATGTCAAATCCTAGCTTGTTCTATTTTTAAGTCATGTATCACTTTGTTGTTGTAAAGCAAGTTGAAGTGTTTTGTTTGAATTAAATACTAGTGATTTAAACTCTTAATATGTAACATCATTTCCCAGTAAAAAATACACAGGGTAAAATGTTTTTTACTCAGCTTGTTCACCTCTTAAATAACTCAGCTGTGTTATGTACTGTACTTTTTCTCTGTCAGAATAAGACAGATTGTTGTGTGCATACTCCTTAATACAAACAATTTCCAGGTAAATGAACAGAACACCCTTTTACCAACAATGGCCCCTTGTAAATTAAACCTGATTAATTTTCTTAATGAATGTTAACAAGCGTTAGGTCAATGGCCTACCTACAAAAATATTTGTCATATCAAAAATATTCTCAAAATAGTTTTTGTCTTGACAGGAGAATTAAGTACTAACACAGCAGGACCATGTATTAGATCAATACAGTTGGTGGCAGGCAGCCTAATGACTGGAGTGTCTGACCAGTAAATTCAAACCTGGAATGTTAAAAAATATATTTTTTATTTATTTAATGTATGCATTTATAAAAAACACCCAAAATAAAAAATGCCGGCAAGTTTATACATTTTCTTTGAGCTGCATCGAAACTGAAAAAAAGACTAAGTAATTTCTTTCATCTAAATCCCTGGACATTTACTTCTGACAATGGCGTTTTCCAGCAACGACAAACAAAAACATTTAGCCACTGCTATGTTAAATGTCAACAGACCAACTGACACTTACTTAAGCACGAGAAATGACATAAAAGAAGAAACTGAAACAGACCTACTGTAAAACCTGCCATTTCATTGAGGGAATTGAAAGTCCCATCACGTTATAACCATTGTTCTTATGTTCTAAACTATCAAAACTCTTTGTATTCTGTAACATTCACATCGTATGTCGCCGACGACAGTGCTGTTTATTATTTGCAAAAAGACAGCGGCAGCCGATATTAGCATTAGATGAACAAAGTATGTAATATCAGAGGCTTCTCAGAGTTAAACTTTGATATGTACCCATTCATGCCAATTTTGAATGGTTCTTTTCACCGGGCAAGCATCTAACAGAGCAAAAGGCTGTTTACCCTCTAGGTAAATGTACTATCTAATAGGGCAAGTCTAACATTTGAACATCTTTGCATTTCATCTAAATCAGTGACAACAAAATGGCCTCTAGCGTGATTTTTTTTTTTCTTTTAAAATCTTAACTATGACATCTGGCACAGCTTCAGAGCACCATGACAACACCAGACTCTCCGACAGCAAACAACTGTGGATAAAAAAAAAAAAAAATATATGAAAAAAGAGGAGACACAGCTACTGAGGAGAATAAGATGTAAAGAGATCAGTAATTATCCTTATTTAAACAAGCCCCAATTACGGGTAAATTACACAGAGCTGAGCAATTGTCAAGCTAAGTGTCCCTAAAATGTTTCTGGTGCAAATCCTCTTGCAGTCCGGTGTCTGAGAGCCATTGTGTGACGCCGGCTTACATTCAACACTGCATATTCGCATCGTGCGGTCGTTTCAACCCGTTCTCCGTCAAGCGTGCTGAGGCACAGGTACAGACCGCCACCGTGCCAGGCTAAGGGCCAGTGTTTCACCACTGGAATTAGTTTAGCCTGACCGGTACAAACAAGTGGATACATAAGACGGCATCTTCCCCCTGGGGCTACTGTACGGGATGCCATGTGGGTGTTATTTGGCCGACAGGCTGCAGCACAGTGGCTACGTTGAAATGTAAACGGTAATGAAATGGATGATCAAAGCGGACGCTTCGTTTTGGGGGGCGGTCACAAACGGAGGTGCAATCCGTGGAAAGAAATTATTCTGGGTGACAGAGTTAATGTCGAAAATTGAAAAACCCTATTCATCGTCACAGCTCAGCGAACACCCCGTTTCTGCCCCTCGGACGTGGCATTCAGATCGTCCGCGGTCACGGGGTCGCCCCCTCATCAATGACCCACACCCCTGAGGACTGAGAGGGATGGACCGGGGTAGAAGGTAGACGGAGGGCAGCGTGGGACAGAGAAGTGGGAGGGAGGGAGGGAGGGAGGGCAAGCGAGGGATAGAGAGAGAAAGACAAAGACAATAGTCAAGAGTCAGACATAGGAAAATGAAAGAGGGAGAGCGGGAGAGGGGGGGCTGCTCTAAAGGTATCTGAGAGACAGTCATAGGTAATACTCTGAACACTCAGCCATGAGGGTCAGAGATTACCGACACATTTAAGAGTCCATCAGTTCGATCAATTATTGCATTTTTTGGTGCTTTTTTGTTGGCGAGGATCAGACACCGTCCTGAGTCATCAAGTTTTAGTGTGACTCTTTTGTTATTTAAAAGATGGATTGAGAACTAAGGGAAATAGTGAAAAAAAGTCAACGTTGCTTGATGTCACTGAGACAGCTAAGCATAGTAATTACTGTCACACGTAACACAATAGCAGAGTACTTACTGAAGACACTGGCAGTTCAGCTTTCAGGCTCACAACTTACGGAGAAGCACATAACTTTATTTTTGAGAGAGGGAGCGGGTGATGTTGTGTGCGTGTGTGCGTATGTGTGTGTGTGCGCGTGTGTGCGTGCGCGCGCCGGGGGGGGATGAGGTGGGTTGTGAGGAGAGGGATGTAGGATCTTGTTCTGTTCCTGCTCTGGCTGAGAGTTAAATGAATTGTGCAGCAGCTCCCTCTTGTGGAGAAGGAAAGCAACGCCGCTGCCCTCCTGCCTGTCTTCGGTTGATGCAGCCTCCTCTGCATTCAGTGGGCGGGCTGCGACAGCGTTCCCTCTCTCACCCTCTTTCTCTCCCACCCTCTATATTTTCCTCCCTCCTTCCCTCTTGCTCTCTCCCAAACCCTATCTTTCTCCCTCCCCGTTTCTCTCAATCTTTCCGCTTCCATATCTCTCTCTCCTTTCCTCTCTCTCTCTCTCTCTCTCTCTCTTCCCTTCCTCTCTTTATCCTCTCTCTCAATCCCCCCTTCCTCTGCTTCCTGTCTGGGCAGAGACACCCTCTTTCCCTCTCCATCCTCCCGTCTGGACGTGGAGCCGCGGCCCAGTGTGCTCCCGCTGACCTCTTAGTCAAATATTTAGACGGTCGATTTCAACCCCTTTAAGGAACTGCCGCGCAAACCCTCCACCATAAACAAATCGATGGGACGAGTTGAAATGCCAGCGAAGGAGGTTCAGACGTAAACAAGTTCACCCGAAGGGCACGGGGAAAGGGCTGGCGGCGGCACCGAGGCATCAGGGGTGAGCGGACGGATCCGATGCAGATGTACGCACATCCACAGGGCGCGCACGCGCGTTCGGGGCGGGGCGGGGCGCCGCTACGCCGAGGAGACGATCCGACGGAGGCACCGGGAGGGTTTCAAACGCGGGCCGGCATCAGGACACGCCGAGGCACAGGGATGAGGTCCTGTGTTTACCGGCGCAGTGCAGCACAGAGCAACGCAGTGCAGGGCGGAGGAGCGCTGCTGTTAACAGGAGGAGAGGAGAGGAGGCGCGAGGAGGCGAGCGGAGGCGAGGTAGCAGAGGTGGGGTCCAGAGCTTGTGATAAACAGAGTGACCTCCAGTCAGAGCCTGGGGGGAGTGCGGAGAGTGGGGGGAGAGCAGCCTTCCCTTTCTGCTCCCCTTAGGGAGAGTGTCTGCGCCAAATAGCATAGGAGAATCCAGGGCATTAATATCCACACACTAACCCCCTGACAATAGCCCATTATGTATGGACGCCTCTGTACATTACACACCACGAACTAGAAACAAACGATCCCCCTTTCTACCCCTCAGCATTTGAACCACAGCCAAGAAAAGCCAGTGAGAGGCCGTTTCATTGTCTTGTTTCACTGACACAAAAACGGTGCGTTTTAGCATCCAAGACATGGTGCTGTGGCGCCGCACCCACCCGGTTACCTGGTGACCACAGCTCTGCCACAGACGACCGTCGGCCGTCACTCGCCCCTGTGCTCTCCTTCGTTTTGCTCCGAGCTCCGCTCCATGGGGATCGCTTTCGTTACAGTCCACACTGTTGCCCGGGCCTGCTGTGCTGAACCTGGCCTCTAAACGAGGGAGCAGCTTCTGAGTCGACAGCAACCAAAAACACAGGCAGTGAGAAAAACACAAGCCCATGCCCAGGCCGGGCCGGGTGGGGTGGGGGGGTTGGTGTCCGCGCGGTATTATGATGTTTCTAAATGGGAAGCGTGTCTGGCGACACAAGTCGCTGTCCAGATATTGATTGCTCCTGTGGCTACAACACTAACAGTAGCTGAGAGCCATTGAACTTTAAAGCAAATAGTCCTTCTCCCCCGCTCAGCATCCTCACAGCAGATCGATACATCAGAGGCCTGGTCGGACTTGCCTGGTAATTCCTCTATCTGCACTAATGGCTTTTCACCTAGTTACTGGGAGGAAGGACTGCAGACAGGCCCAGCTGAGCTGCAGTTCTGGGAGATAAACACACATACATACGCCCACACAGACACGCACGCATGCACAGAAAACCAAAGAAGCACATTAGCATGTACGCACTGTATGCTACCTCCAGAGAGAACACTGTTTAGATTTAACGATCACTCTGCTGCTCAGCAACACCGCTGGAATACTGGAGCTAAAGTAAATCGCGCGAATGTAGGCTGAGGAATTAATATGCGATGGAATTTAACAGAAAAACACCAAAACGTGAAATTGAATGATTCATAAGCGCATAGCGGGTGCAGGGTTTCCATGTTATTTAACAAGTTGCATTGAGAACGGCTGAGTAAATCGCTTCTCGGTGACACCCATTCATTTGTCGTTTGACCGTCCCTCCATGACCGTCCAGTTAAAGCGTGGAGGTGGGCAGGGCCTAGCCGGCAACCATTAGCCCTGTATTAGACACACTGACCCTAACTCCATTACTCTGCTGCTCCGTACGAGACGCCGCTCAGTGTGACTGTGAGAAGATGGGGGTTCGGCATGGCTGGGCAGAGCTCAAGTGTGAACGCGGTACCGCCCCTGACCCGTTCTGACACCCCCCAAGGGGCACACCCCGCATTCACCTCGGCCGTGTCGCGCACACCCCTGACACGGGACTCCCGTCCAGCCTCGTGGATGTTCCGGAATCAGAAGAGGCCCGGATTTCCACGTCTGTGTCTTCTGTCTCATTTCCTTATTTCACATGCAAAGCCGCATGGCTTGTCTTTACATCGGCGGCGGTTATTCGCCTGGCATGCGAGAGCACCAGTTTCTTTCTTAAGAGCATTTGGACATAAGTTAGCTTTTCCGCAGCCCTTTTGCTGGAAAAACCGAGCAGCGCTAACAAAAACTCACCCACTTCTTTTTCCCTGACACGCATTCTGGGTGTTAGCCAATCATTGTGTGAGGATATATTTGGAATTACGGGTCCCGGGCCAGGCAGAGACTGCCTGAGACTGTGCAATGTTTCTCCATCCTCCCAGTGTTTCCGTTTAAGAGTATTACTGCAAAACAGGCAACTGGAAAATAGCAAGGTTCAAAGCAATATGCAAAAAGAGTGCAGTTTTTCCAGCTGAAATCATCTGATCCCCGTGCCCGAGTCTGCTTCAGCTGTAAGCCAGATCGCAACAGAGGGGCATGAGGGGGGAAGTGAGAACGAGGGGAGAGGGGGGGAGAAAGAGAGAAATTCCGGGGAGTTCGTTCAAGTGAAAAGTGGTTAAAAATGGCTGATGTCGGAAGTTGGAGGTAGTGCTTGGCTGAGTTGGGGAGAAGCGTGGCTCAGGCAGAGGCCAGAACACGGAATGTCATTGCGGCCGCCAACACGACATCACAGCCAGCCCCGAATCCCTGGCTTCTGATTGGGCCAGACTACTGCGTACCGCTGGACTGTGAAGTGCTGACCGCGGGAGACAGATGTTTCAGCCAGGAATCAGAAGGAGCCGCTCTCCTAGCTGGCGCCTTCCTCACTAAAGGCTCAGGGAGGTGTGACTGACACTGCGGCAAACTCATTTGTTAGTTGCACAGGCCTTCAAATCAACAAACACACACATGAATTATGTACTTGTTGGCGAGTCCTGTGGACACACGCAGTTACTGAGCAAAAGGGGGCCTTGACTGAGTGACGAGGCAGCGCAGAAAATGATACGCATACTAAAAATTCAATTTGAGTGTGTGAGGTTCATCCGAGGCTTCTTAACGACTCCTCCATTTAATGTGCGGAGGTGGGCAGGGCCTAGCCGGCAGCCATTAGCCCTGTATTAGACACACTGACCCTAATGCTGCTCACTCCATTACTCTGCTGCTCCGTACGAGACGCCGCTCAGTGTGACTGTGAGAAGATGAGGGTTCGGCATGGCTGGGCAGAGCTCAAGTGTGAACGCGGTACCGCCCCTGACCCGTTCTGACACCCCCCAAGGGGCACACCCCGCATTCACCTCGGCCGTGTCGCGCACAACGCTGACAATGGACCAGTGGATATGAGCAACCCTCAACAGCTCATATAATCTCAGACACGATGGCAACACACAGAGGCACTGAAGAGGCTCGACAGTGACTCGTAGTTTGTAGTTTGAACACGTTCAAAGTAAATTTCGGACGGCGTCCTTTTTGTGTTATATATGTTAGATCAGGATTTTTTTTTTAGTTTTTTTTTAATGAACACTGGCCTGTTTGGGTTGGATTGCGGGGCTTATACTGTCGTGTCAGCTTGTCAGTTGTGTGTACACGTTGGTTTTCTATCACTCAAAATATCACACTTAGTGTTGCCAGGGTCAAAAGAGTTTCAGGGAAGTAAATTATAAAAAAAAATACATATAATCAGTTATAAATTATAAAATAATTTTACATTGAGTTATTAGATATCCAATTAAAATTAATTAATTCACATCAGAGACACATTTTTTGAACATACTTTTTATAGTTGATTCAGATAAAAGTATCTTTGCTCGGCTTTTCTAGCAGTTCGCAAGTTATTAGGCCTATTGTGCTAATTGCTGAGAGGGACGGCCAAGCCGTGCCTATGGGCACATTGAAAAAACTGGCCAATGACAGCCCGAAACGCTGCACGTCATCCAACGACAGCCCTAAACCCCAGGCATCAGCCAATGGCAGCCCTGAACATTGCACGTCAGCCAATGACAAAAGCCAGTGGTGCTGTCCCGCAGCTGAACCCCTCCACCTCACTCCCACACGCCTCACCTTCTCCACCCTGACCACATCGTGTGTCCCCTCATACGGGGCCTGTGGAACAGAACGTGTGTGAGTGCGCCAGCCCCCCGACCCCTCTCCCTCTCATAATGTTATCTTAAGAAACGTGGAAACGATTGAAACCCATTTGATTTTGGAGGCCAAAATGACTACCACATTGGCCATGTGTGTATAGCTTCAAACCGAGGGGCCTGTGTGTGTGTGTGTGTGTGTGTGTGTGTGTGGGGGGTTTGGGGATGGGGGGGCGACCCCCCCGGGGGGCCCCTCTGAGGGATTCCAGGGGTTGTGCGATCCAGTTCCCCATCATCACACCAAATTGACCATGTGTGTTTGACGGCAGGTTGACTAATCTCCCGACACGTCAGATTGAACACACCACTCGGCAATCACCGCAAGAAAAATACGTTTTGGGGAGAGAAGTCATAAATAACACCAGCGGAGGAAGCTTTGCTCTCTTCCCTCTCATTCTCGCCCTCTGAACCCGCTTGAGAAAACAGCCAATAAGGCAGAGGCACATAGTTTAACTAGAGTTATGTGATTGCCATCATTAGGGGGGCTATTGTCTGCCCTTGAGTGCAGTACAAGCCTTGACTTTTGGAGATAGTCAATAAAAATAACTATTTGTGTGCATAATAAAGCCAGAGGGAGTGAAATAAAATCTGCATTCATTCACATGATCGGCTGGCAGCCATGTCTGCTACAAACACAGCCCTACTATGAATAAAATACAGAGGAATGTACAGGAGCTGCAAGAGAATTAACTACAAACTACAAATGTTAACATAAAAGATATGTTAAGAAATGCCATACCGACAGAGACAAGGAGATAGAGAGACAGCGAGACAGAAAGAGAAATTAAGCTGAGCACTTCCTGCCAAATGTATTCCCACAAATATTTCCCTCAGATCAAAAAGACACATTTTTTTTTTAATCAGATCAAACATTGATTAACTCCTGTATTGTTTAGGCAAAATATGAATATGAGCAAGCAGGAAGATGTGTGACCCGTTGTCACGATAAAAGGGCAACCAGAGGAGCGCCAGGAGCACAGTAAACATAACCCATATTCATCTCGTCAATTATTTTTCCTTGTCATTCATACAGCAATTAGCAAATTGTTACAACGCCATACATATCTGGTATTACAACATTACTAATGCCTTTATTGTTTGGAAAATGTGTACGATGCCTACTTGCAATTTCCGATTTTTTATATTAACATATTATAGATTATTTATTTCCCACTCGCTTTGGAAATGTAAACAAACGCTCCCCATCCCAATAGAGGTCTTTAAATTGCAACTGAATTTAATTAAGAGAGAGAGAGAGAGAGAGTAGAGAGAGAAAAACAGGGAGAGACCGAAAGGGAACAAGAGACCAAACAATCCAGTTTCCTGATGGCGCCAGACAGCATCAGGTGACTGACCACGGATCAGCCAAGCAGAGTGGTGGACAGAGAGCAGGGGGAGAGGGAAGCTGTTTTAGTGGCCGTGGGCAGGAAGTGGTAAAGAGCCAGTAGGATGTGTCCCATGTTCTTAGAGGGGGAATTACAGTGGGCACTTGTCTGACAGGGCCCTTTCATTAGAGACTCACTGAGCCCCACGGTGCTCCCAAATCTGTCACCAGAGTCGACCAGGAGTGGCTCTCCAAATTGAAAAAGTCTGCAACCATGAGTGGATGGGGAGAGGGAGGGAAGGAGTGGTTGGGTGTGTGTGTGTCTGATTGTGTGTGTGTGTGTGTGTGCATGCGTGGAGAATAGAAGCGGGAGGGGACGAGGAGTTGAGGGGGAAAAATGTGGTCATCAATTGCTGGCAGCAGATCCAGGGAGGAGATTATTGGAAGGCAACACAGTGGCAGATGTCTGATGAGTGTCTATTAACCTGCTTCCTACATGTCCTGGGCCCCGCTGGTGATGAAGCCAGACGGGGAGGCCTTGTCCAGCCCAATAGGAGGGGCTCTTAATCCTCCTCACCCCCCAAAAAAAGACAGCGCAAAGCTGCTGATTCGCTGGCTTTATTGCACTGGCATCTCTGCCGTGGTGAGGAGTCGCCGTGACTCCTCTCCATGCCGTCCTCCCTCTCCTTCCCTTAGTCCGTCGCTCCCTCTCTCCCTCCATCCTTCCTGGTCCTGATTGAGTATCATCTGCATTCCGTGATGCGGTCGTGAGCTTGCCCAGTCAGGGACAGGCTGGAGTTTGTTGACAGGCCCAACGGCTGGTCACGGCTGGATAGAGAGGTATTAGTTCACTGCCACGCACTATTCATTAGAAAATGAAGGGAAGAAAATACACAGCAGCTGCAGGAATTACATTTCTGTGACAGAACATAATCACTGGGGTCCTGGCAGCTTCCCTGACTGCAGCCCGTGGCCTGCTAGTAGAGGTAGGGGCCAGTGTTTGGCACAGGTTCCACTAAGAAATCAACAAGAGCACAGACAGTCACAGGCAGTCACAGAAAGTTACAGGCAGTCACAGAAAGTTACAGGCAGTCACAGACAGTCCCAGTCACAGACAGTCACAGGCAGTAACAGGCAGTAACAGTTACAGACAGTCACAGTCACATACAGTCACAGACAGTCACAGGCAGTCACAGTCACATACAGTCACAGACAGTCACAGGCAGTAACAGTCAGTAACAGTTACAGACAGTCACAGTCACATACAGTCACAGACAGTCACAGTCACATACAGTCACAGACAGTAACAGTCACAGACAGTCACAGTCACAGTGAAGTGCGGTCCAGCCATTTCCTATCTTACACCTGCATGGACCTCTGGGCCAGGTACATTTCCTTTTTATTAAAAGACTTGATTCACATGTACAAAGACCTGGTAGCATCAGGGTTAACTGCTGAATGACAGACTTGTCACCTAGCTGGCATTGGGATTTGACTCAGCAACCTGTTGGTTATGATCAGGTGGTCTGACCACTAGGACACCTGCTGCCCTCAAAGGGAGGATTGTTGTCTCCTCCACCTGCATTCATCACGGGGATTAACTGTAGAAACAAGGGAAGTCGAGTGTGTCTCCTATTCACAGCATTACGGGGGAAGATTAATGCTCTTCACCGCAACTCATTTCTCTCTCGTTCATTTTCAAACATTTGTTTGAAAGAGAGGTAAAAAAAGAGAGAGAGAGAGAGAGAGAGAGAGAAAGAAAGAGAGAGAGAGAGAGAGAGAGAGAAAGAGAGAGGAAGGGAGGAACAGAGACAGACAGACCTTCCTGGAGGAAAGCCATCTGAAATTTAAATCATCTCCAGCCAATCATCCGAGCATGCCAGTTAGCAGCCATTAAACCTATTTCACTAGGAGGCACTGAGGGTGACCCGAGACGCCTCGGCTGGCTTATAGCAGTGAGGAGCAGGGGGTCGGGGGGCCCGGGTTGCTCCACATCTGGTCCTGTATTAAAGGCACATGGACCAGGCTGGCCCACTCGCATTCAGATCCTGGGCCCAATCAGCCGACGTAGCGGTGATGTCATGGGCCGGCGTTGGACTGTCTCCCCTCCAGGGCGTGCAGCTCGGTCGGCCCACTGTGGGCTGTGGGTCCCAGACAACACGCCAGGTCACTGTCATCAGCTAACCCTCTTACACTGCCCTGCGGGGGATGGGGGCTGATCAACAGCCACAGGTCATGTAGTGACCTATGTACTGTACATGGCTCAGACGGGGTATGGGCAAGGTTGGAGTTGGAGAAAGGGGTTCATTGTGGTACTCGAAGAATTCCACCAGTGGGGGGGTGGGGTGGGGTGGGGGGGGGGGGGGGGGGTGGCCACCCATAAAAAGAAACGTTGAATCCAACTCCAGATTTGTGCGATGTAATGACATGACCTTTCCAGACCATGTCCAAATGGCTGAGAACGTTTCTTTTATTCCTTAAACACTGGATCTTTCTGCTGCATCAAGTCGTACAACATTCTGTTCCATATTCTAGGTTCTCCTCCATCTGGAGCAGCCGTGGATCTGGCAGGTGTTGGTCTGACTCCCAGGAGGAGAGAAATGAAAGAAGGAGTGAAAGAAAGAATAGAAAAGATTGAGAAGATTGGGTGCTTGGTGACACAGGAGAAGCCTGCAGCTAACCAGACCATTTCTGAAAATTAGGAACAACGCGTCCATTCTACACGTATCAATGACACTTTGAGATGCAGGGAACTCACACAGCTGTAGAACCAGCCAACAACCTCCATTCATCTTCCCTGGACTCTGACTGCTGAGGGTTAAAGGGCAATCTAGGGTTTGTACATACACTTTTAGAATTCACAATTAATCATACAGGGCCCTTGAGTATCAAGGGATGAGATCAACTGCAGTAGCCCATCAGAACCCAATATACTGTATGAGTGTGTCGGGAAAAATTTTATTACTTGGAAACAAACTCTTCAAAAGATAGAAACAACTACGCTGATCTCATTGATCTCATGAATCGTCACTTCTTTCATCCATAACTGCTCAGGAACTGAAGAGTGGATCAGTTTGGTCCAGCCACATCCCGTATCCTGTAACCAAAATCAGTATCAAGGGAGCACTTTGTTACCTCTTTAACCACAAATTGCCCCAGTGACTGTGAGAGGGAAAAAGGACCCGAACCTCCGGTTTACAGGCATGGTCTTGGGTGAACGAGGAGTGGCGACTTGGGCGGTGGCTGGACGCCGTGGTCTTTCCGAGGGGGTTCCGTGGGTACCGAGCGAGCCCAGAGATTGTCACACGGATGTAATGAGGTCACATTACCATCAGGTTCGCAGAATGGCTGCAGAAGGTCGGGACGCACATACCAGTAATTAAAGGGATGCTTTGTTGCAGGCAGATTGGGGAGGGGGGGTGGGGGGGGTAGAGAATGAGAGTAGAGGGAGTAAGGGTGCGGGGGGGGGGTCTCACTAACACTTGATTCACTATGAAAAGCTACTCGTTGCCACCCAGGACGAGTAGAGAGGAGGCAGGATGCTGGAGGGAAACCTGCCTGCAGACTCCTACGTCCAGGAACAACGGAAGGCCTTGTTCCTGGTTTAGGGAGCAAACAGATTAAGATGAATTGATGCAAGCTTAGTGACTCTTGAGGAGAAATTGAGGAGAAAAAACGCCTACTGATCAATAAAGCTTAGCAAGCAGGCAAGCAGAGACAGAATGGGATGCCTTGGTGTATACAGAGGATAACACACTCACCCAAGGAGTCTTATATCCCCCCAATATCCCTTTCTTTTCAAGGTGGGAATGAAAGGGGGATATCACGAGGAGAATGACTGAATGTATAAACCTGATGAAAGCACACACAAAAAAGAGGAGGAAAAACAAGAACAACGGAGTCCTGTAAGAGATGACATTTAAAATCTCCATGCGCTGCGTTAACGCTCCATGAGGAAAAAACGAAATACTTTTAAATCTATGCGTGTGCTCCATGTTACAGCCATTAAAGACGTGGCAAACACAGCATGTTTGGAGAAAAGAAACACGAGGACGGTGGTTCAGTACATCTGCCTGTATTGAGTCCATTCATTATGTCGTTTTTTTCTCTTCAAATACCCGATGCCTGTGAGTAAAAAGACACATAAACCCCATGCAAAGCCCTGACATGCTGATTACGGCAGAAGGCCTAACCTTCAGAATCCCACAATGCAACTTACAACATACGACATACGCACGACTGGGACCCGGCCCGCTGGCACAGAAAATGTGCTCCCATGTTTGCAGAGATCAGAGAGAATCATCTTGGCTAACACGGCAATTTTAGGGAAAAGCCCGCCATCTTGGGTGAGATCGGGGTAGACTTTCTCCCTCTGCACACCAGTCACATGGCTGCAGTCAGCAGGCATCACACGGCGCTAATCCTTTAAGAAGTGTGGGCCACCATCAAGTTAATGAGAATGAACATGCAGCCGCGGTCGCCCGGACCACAGGCGGAGACGCCACCGACGGTGAGGAGCCTGTGCCAGCCTGTGCATCGGCCCATACCGCTCCGGCTAGGGGCTAGTGTGTTGATAACATTAACCGCTAGCTGGAAGGTCATCAGTTCTGTCCCTGCATTAGAAAAGCTTTATATACGGGCATCTCTGGACGGCACAGTGGCAGTTAGCTGCGTCATTCCATCACCAGGGTTTGAATCCTGCTCGCGGAAAAGCCCACGGGTTCCGGCTCTGTTGCAGGTGGCACTGTCTGGGTCTTGGTGAGGGTTTATAGCCGAAGATTGTTGCCTTGCCTCATCTCGCTCTAGCGACTCCTTGTGTCGTCGTGGTCATCTGTGAGTTCATTCAAGCCTTACTTTCAGCATGTAAGGATTACATTCTTAGCAAGGCAAGGCTAGTTAATTTGTATAAATCTTTCATACACAGGGGCAATTAAAAGTCCTTTATATTAGAAAAAAAACTAACATCAGGCATCCTGTATACATTTTAGCATAAAAGACAAAGCACACAAATTAAATCATAACATTTTAGAGGCCTAAGGGATTAGTAAAAGGCAGAAGGATATATTAAGGTTTTTAGCCTAGATTTAAAAGTGGTCAGTGTTGGAGCAAAACAACGATTTTCTGTCAGTTTGTTCAGCATAATGACTAAACGCTGCCTCACCAGTCTTTGGCACTGCTCTGGGAACAGTTAGCAGACCAGACCCTGATGACCTGTAGAGTACAGAGGGTTCATAATGAGTAGGACAGAAATATAACTTGGTCCTGAACCATTCAGTTATTAGTAATAGACAAGTAGCAATAACTTAAAATCAATTCTGTGAGATACAGGGAGCCAGTGAAGAAACCTAAGAATTGGAGTAATGTGTTCAGCATTCTTAGTTCTTGTTAGAACTCAAGCAGCAGCATTCAGAATGAGCTGCAATTTTCTGAGGGCTTTTTTTAGAGAGACCTGAAAAGAGGCCATTACAGTAGTCCAACCTACTGGAGATAAAAGCGTGGATAGGTTTGTCTGGGTTTTACATGAATCCTCTAATTCTAGCTTTGTTTTTAAAGTGACAATAGGCTGATAATAGGCTGATTTTGTTCTAGACTTCCTGGTTGAGCAGGCAGCAGATTCAGAATGGCATCAGATGTGCTTCAGAAGACAGATATCTGAACATCAACTGTCCCAAGTCCAATGGGATTTGATGCCGTAAAGCAAGGCCTTAATCACTAATTGGATGTCATGAAATATGACAATAAACAAAAAGATGTGTGCAACGTCTCTCAACATGACCAGCTAAGCTCGGGACTTTTGAAACAGATGTTGATATAATGCCGTCAGCAATGCGACCTTTACATCTGTTGAGCGTGACCCCCAGGAACACTAGGGAGACCTGTCTCGGTGCCCAGGGTCGGGTTGACCTGTGGGGTTCATGGGTTCAGGCCTAATAACGAGCGGAGTGAGAGGCGACCCTACGAGTTACTCTGTTGTCCCAACCAATTATGTAGAGGTCACACACAACCACCTCTCATTATATTGTGCAGCCTTCATCGCAGGTCTGAGAATGCTGATCCAGCCCTGACATTTGACCTGAACACGACATGAAAACAATTATATTATTGGCATGTTTGTGACATTTATGATACAAATCATATTCAAGCATTTCCACGTATCATTTTCAGTTTTTCTACTGTATAAGGGCCTTGTAAAAGGGACATTTCAGTTATGTAATATGTTGCACCCCCTTGGTCACTTTTAATGTTCAGAAAGTTGTTTTTGGTCAGTTCTATTTCTGAGATGTATTAGCCACACCTCCAACATTTCACGGAGCCTGGTTCTTGAGGCTAGTACAGTGTTGACGCAGTTTCTAGCGCGACACGGTTTAATCCGTACTTCAGTATGCGTAGCGACACAGCCTTTGTAGACAAGCAAGAGATACGCACTCCATCTCTTCAGCCAGTGGAACAAAATCAGCTTGTCCATTTTCTTCAAATGCACAACTAGTGATTCAAAAGGCCCCCCCGAAAAGGTTTTCTTTCTTTAGAATTTTGTGGAGATGGTTCTGAACCCGTTCCGAGGGGAGTCTGACTGCTGCAGTATACGACTGGTCCGTGCAACCAGACAGCCAAATAAATCTCAGAAATGAAACTTTGACCCAAACAGCTGTCTGGATGATGCTTCAACACTCAAGGTGGAAAATTAGGTCAAGCATGTCAAGAGCTGAATCCCTTTAAGCTTCACAATCAATTTCAGGTACAGTACTATTGAATGATTTTGACACAAAAAGGGGCTACAAATGGTTGTTAGAATGGGTACAGGGTAAGGACACCAATGTACATTTGTAAACTGGGTGAACTATCCTTTAAATTACTTTTACCAGAATATTCTGAAGGTATTTCTGTGACGTTTATAACATAAAAATAAAAATAATAATAATAATAATACAAATAATAATAATTGTAATTATTAAGTGGATGCGGTAATAAAATGAAGTCCCCCCATTCCCCAGCGTATTATCACCATCAGTATGGCACCTGGGTTGCAATAACCTGCAATAAATTGTTTTTTTGTGCGTTTGTATGTGATTTGCTGTATTGCAACTGTGTTCTGACCCCAGGTGTGACCTTTGACCTCTTCTACAGTATTGTTCCATCAAAAGCCCCAGGTGACTGGACGAGAGAACTCCTCCACCAATTAGAGCCCAGAGAAAACAAAGGGCCTCATTTCAATGCTTTCTCCAGCTGTGCTGTTTATGGGCAATGTGCTTAGTCTCTAGCTGACCCTCTCCTCTGCACTTGACCCCTCTGAAGGGAAACACAGCCTCACTCGTTCCCATGCGTTTTGTTCCTTCTCTCAGTGTTGAATTTGTAAAAAATAATCGTTATATGGCTTTGGGCTTTTTCAAATCTATTCAGTTAATAGCTTTTCAAGTCACTGAAGCTTTATTGCAGTTATGACATTCACTGTACCTTACATGTAAAAGAAACAAATATATGGACTGGTCTAGAGCTTAACGGCAAGGTATGTGACATACGTAACCTTTATAACTTTTCTTGTCAGTTTTTTTCTTCCATTAGGGACCTCATAAGCAGGTTGGGCGTATCAGTCACTGAGGTCACAGACAGATCCATTGTTCCCAGGTGGCAGCACTCACCATCTTCACCACAGCCTATTGACCGAAGCAATAAGGCATTGTATAAGGTGTATTAAAGCCATTTTCCACATGCTACCTCAGCACCGGACATTGTTCATGCAAGCTCGCGCTGACCATGGAGAAAAAAGAAAACCTTGGCGCCCCCAGTCAAAATTGCAACACTTTGCACCGTTCCGCTGGTTAAGTGCCAAGCGCCCAACAGAAGTGTTTGTTCCTTCCTGACTGAGAGAGGTGTGGTGATTATCACGGTCACTCAGAAGGCAATTTTGCATTGTCAAAAAAAGGGTGCAGGAAATGGCTTCAGCCCGTAGACATGTGTGCCGCCGGCCCAGGGAGCATGTTGTCTTTTCATACTACTGGTCTCCCATTTCGTTTTTTCTCTCATTTGCAAAAATAGGGCCTTTGTTGGCAAGCTTTGGTGGTGTAATATGTTGAGCCATCTGCCCAGTCCGGCGGCTGTGCCCTGTTCCTGATGTCAGAGGTCCACTGTGAAGCTGGAGAATGTTCCCTATCAACCCCCCTCTCCCACACACCCCCCACCCCCCCCCCCAACCCACCCCCGCTGAAATCAGCTCCGCACAGGGACCATGTGACAAATGATTCCAATCTAGGCTGAGTGCCCTTGACTTGACCCTGACCATCGAAGACAATAAGGGCAAACTCAGTCACTGGAAAAGATGTTCTGCGCTAATAAACCCGGCTGCCGACCCGGGTGGGTTGAGGATGGAGGGATTGATGAGGGGGAAGAGCGGCCGGTCTTCAGGTTCTGACCTCTCAGGTGCAGGCTGATAATGAGTATGCCTGTTTGCTCTGTGAAAATGCCCCGCCGGATGAAAAGAGCCCAGCGCTCAACAAAGACGGCCATTCTCTGTCCCTCGAAAACCAGATCTGTCCTGGGGAGTGCCCATGAATGTGCTTTCTGTCGCGTTTCTTTAAAAGGGGCACTTGAGCCAAAATACAAACATGTAAAAGTAGTCGGATCTTAGAACACTGATACTCCCCCCCACCCACCCAACCCCCCCCAATTGCAGACCTCACACGTGCACACAAAGAAACATACACACATGAGTAGCAAATGACAAATGACACACACACACACAAAATGCCAAATAATTATTATTACACGCCCCCCCCCCCCCCCTCTCCGGAACTCAAACCTATAAAGACGTCCCTTGCCAAGCTAGGAGGTGTAAACACACTAGAACCAGTAAGGTCCAGGAACATGCTGCCTCTGTTAATGAAACCCCCCTTCCCTTCTTTTTCACCTCCTCTCATCCTTCTGGAAGAAGCTGTCCTTCTGCTTTAGCACCATTGTCATCTCCTGGCCCTGTCAGCACCACGCTAAATAATACCCAGATAAACAAAGTTAGAAATCCACTACGAACTGAAAGTGTCGGATGTAAGACCAGATTCTGTACTGAACAGAATGCAAAAAATGTCCCTTCCCCAATTTGTAGACTCTTAAAGCAGCTTTGAGCCATGCAATGCCGATATAACCTACAAAAGACAATGAGCACACGACCTTAAAGTATATGACCTCCCAGGGGCCTTTGAAAACGAGGAACCTCGGAGCCAGAAGTCTATTTCAATAATAAATCTCCATTTGGAGGAGAGAGGTGTGTTTACAGGAAGTGGGGGCCACTGATTTGCCTGGCAGTGAACCCTTCCGCAGGCTCTTTGTCACAGGGACTTTGGGGAACGTAATGCTGAGAGGGGAAAGTGCTGGGCACGACAGAAACTAGTGCAGCCTGCTGAACTTTGTGTGTGTCGCTGTGGAAGCCAGGATTAGGCCAAGGATTGGCTGGCTCCGAACACAAATGCTCTTGTCGGTGCGGCAGAACGTTTGTTTTTTGGTGGGTTTGCTGGTTCGTTTGTGTGTGTGTGTGTGTGTGTGTGTGCGCGCGTGCGTGCTTGTTTGTGAGCGGGCCTGCGTTTGTTCATTTCCCTCTGTATGTGGCTTTTTTTGTGTTCTTTTACAGGCCAAGTCTCTGACATGTGGAGTTGTGGCTTGACTGCAGAGGAGTTTATCACAGATAATTACATAAGAATGTGCTGGAAGAGGAGCGAACCATGGAGGTGGAGGTTGGCAGCTGCTCCGCTCGGCCCACACCGCCGTCCTCCTGCCCAGTGCACTGCAGCGGGTTTCTCTCACCGTGCAGCTTGGGGAGCAGCAGAAAGACAGCCAGTCCACTTGCTTTCATCCTCACCCTGCGGCCTCCCACACATCCTATTTACACACTCCACTGCTCCCTATTCCCTGGTCCCTCTCTGTCTTATGCCCACGTGGACCTGTAAGCAGCGTGTGCACGCACACACACATAAACACACACACACACACACACGTACGGAAACACACAGCGACATGGTATGACGGAAATCAGGTCAACGCAAGTTAAGCACAATGATTTGAATGAACATATTCTCTCATCTGTTGTTCTCTTCCCTTGCATCCAGTGGAATATAGTATGGAGGCGGGTGGTCAGATACCTTTACATCTTCAACACAAGTACAATGTAATATAATAACAAACATGAGAGGAGATATGAACTTGTCTTTCTCTTACTGAATCCTAATCTTAACCCTTATCCTAACTGTAACCCCTTTCTCAACCTAAATGTAACACATATTTGTATACAAAAGTACATAGAGAGATGCACTAATTTACTGAGGCATTTTTATACTTTATTGGACAGTGGCTGTGGGGAAAGATATGTTGTTGTTTCTTTTTTTAATAGCAGAGTGACAGTTTCCAACCCATGCTGCATCAGTACATGTGGGCCAGTAGAAGAGGCTTAGGCTGATGGACCACCACAGGCCTCTTTAACACGTATCTTAACCTTTTAAAATGTCAACTTCAGTTTGGGAACTTCAGAGTTAGGACAACCAATCACATAACATCTGCCTTCAGGGCAGATATGCTTCCAAAACAAGGTCCATGACAGAAATAGACTAACCTGCTATCAGTGTAGGCAGAGCTTAAGGGGACTTATTGTTTCACATTCAACCTAAAACTCTATAAGGCATGAAAATCTAACTTAGACATTATGAACAGAGTGTTTTATATCTTTAATATCCAGCCAATTACTCTTAGCCCCAGCAACTGTAAAGTTCAACAGGGCAACATAAATATAAACTGCTAATTATTACAAAAAATGTTAGGTAACTACACCAGCGCTTGAGTAGGAGGAACAGGACACATTTGATAACTCACTAGTTAATTGGAATTGGTGCAATTTTAATTCAAGTGGATGGTTTGTTATTACAGCAGAGCCACTGGTCCTGTGATGAAACAGAATAAGGTGTTGTTTTCGCCCTGCGCAGTTATTTCTCGATGTCTCGCTGAGCAGAGCCGGGAAATTGGCCATGATTGACCTGCAGCCCTGCAGCACCACTGCTTTTAACAGCAGCTCCTGTACAGAAAAATCATTGAAAAATAATATGTGATATTCCTCCTTTCGACCAATGCCACGGGATCATTCAGCTGTAAGGCCAATGAGATGTGAGCGGCGAGGGGAGAGAAAAACACTCTTCGGGAGAGAGCTACAAACCCGCGGAGTGTGTGGAATGTGATATGACAGCACAAACAAAATCCCATTGCCAGTACCCGCCGGTTCACAGCTGAGAGTCAGTGGAATGTGTCGACGCACCGTGGATCCTGCTCAGTGGTGGGAATAACACAAAACTAACGGTCCCCAATCATCGACACGTAGACAGGTGCAACACAGACGCAACGCACGAGAAATGTGTCACCCGCAGGACCGCGGGAGGACAAACCGAGCGTTATGATGAGGTAGGTGAAGTGGGGCATGAGTTTGCAGTGTTCTGCGCATGTGTGTGCACATTCTGTAAACACAGGCAGGTACATCGAGGTGCGTGCCCGTGCCCATGCGCGCGCGCGCGCACACACACAGACACACACACACATACACACACACCTCCCGTGAATAGTTTGAGTATAAGGCAATGCAGGCAGTCGGTCCAGTAATGGTTTATTCTGTGGTTAGCGACTAATCCCAGATCTTGGGGTCGAGGAGCGCATTGCCCCGCCTGGTTCCTCATCTCCCACTCGGCCATTAAATGTAAATTATTTCTGATACCTGCCTAGTCGCTTTTGAATTGAATGAGTGACCCCAAGTTGAACAAGGCACCACAGCCCCTTTGGATGCCCATTCAGGCCATTCATATTCTACAGGCATCACCACTTCCACATTTTACAGGTGTATAAGTGATACGGCTGTAAGAGGAAAGAGAGACCTAAGAAGACAGAGTAGAGAAACAGAAGGAGAGACCTAAGAAGACAGAGTAGAGAAACAGAAGGAGAGACCTAAGAAGACAGAGTAGAGAAACAGAAGGAGAGACCTAAGAAGACAGAGTAGAGAAACAGAAGGAGAGACCTAAGAAGACAGAGTAGAGAAACAGAAGGAGAGACCTAAGAAGACAGAGTAGAGAAACAGAAGGAGAGACCTAAGAAGACAGAGTAGAGAAACAGAAGGAGAGACCTAAGAAGACAGAGTAGAGAAACAGAAGGAGAGACCTAAGAAGACAGTGTAGAGAAACAGAAGGAGAGCGCGAGGAATACAGAGAGGACAAAAAACAAGAGAGGAGGATGAGTGGAACAAAACGCATGCTGCAAGATGTCTGCATTGAGAATCCTCCCAATGTACCTAATGGATCGATTTAAAAAAAATATATCAGTAGTCCACTAGTGTGATGATGATGTGTTTTGACACACAAATAAGGTATCCAGAAAATAAAACACATGCAACAAAATATAACAGAACATTATTTAAATAATTCAAAGCGGTTGCATGCGTGCGTGTGTATGTGTGTGTGTGTGTAGGGATGTGTGCTTCGGTGAAGGTTGATAAGTTAACTTTCACAGCAAAAACCTTTCCTCTGCCCTCTTAAGATAATGAAAGACAAGAGAGATAGATAGTGCTGGAATATTTGACCATAGCAAAAATGTACAGCCTCATGGAGGGGTTTCAGATGAAAAAACACTTGGAGCCAGCCTACAGACCTCTGTATATCAATGCCTTTTCAATTCACTTATGCTGTATAATCATCAAGGTCAAAAAGCAATTTCTGAAACCAGAGAAATAAATAAAACAGGTTGCCGGTAAATTAAATAAAGGGGAACAAAGCCCGGCCTCCAGCAAAGACAAAAAATAAGACGGGGAGAAAATCTTACATGAAAGCTAATTTTAGATAACATCAAACCTTTTGCTATTTGACTAATTGGAATAGTCTTGCGTTATAAATAAGGGATGCCATTAGCACTCACATTGTTGTGTGTTATTATTTTGGTTTGCATCCCTTTGTCATTTCAATGCTGTGGTTGATAACAACGCAAGATTAACGACAGCTTGCTTAAGTCAGAATTACTTAAAACAAACAATCACTGTTACACTTTTGTCCGGCCATTGAAGAATCGTATATTACATTTTATTTGATCAGGCGAGGACCATTGTACATTTCATCTCTTTAAACGGATGAAAATAAGCTTGATCCCCGTTTGTTTACCACAGCTATCTAGATGTTTCTGTGATCTAGCCAATAGTCCCTGGACAGTAGCCTTCAGAAATAGCTGTATTCTGTCATGCGCTTGTCAGACTGACCACGCACACGTTCTCACTGCATTAACGATGCCAGCAGACATGGCTTACTAACACGGAACACGGCCAGTGAAGCAGCCCTATGTAAGTGCACTCAACACTGCATGCAGTATGAATGCACCACAACCTCTCCATTCACTGGCAGGTAGTGGGTGTCTGTACTACACACGGATACATTTAAATGAAGGGGAGCCTCCGGCGTGGATCTCCGGATTGCACCATTATGCCATTCTGGTGAAGGCGTGACACGGGATGTTGAGCTCGTCTTTTCCGTATGAGAGCTGGTGTGAAAGCAAGATCCTCCGTCTCTTTCTGTCCCGACGTGAGGGTGTGATTCCCCCTCCAATTCAGTCTCAACGTGACTGAGCTGGAGAGAGGGAGAAACCAAGTGGGGTGGGGGGGGGGGGGGGTGATTCATGTAATCTCCTCACACTCGCTTCCTGTCATTTGTGTCAGTATTTGTGAACGCCTCCGGGCTTTTCTCAGTTTGATGTTTGTGATGTTGGTGTTTGGTTGCCATTTAAGACTTCGGGGGGACTCTTTAGTCCTCGCTACTTTCAGCTGCACAAACAAACTGCAGGGTGTCCTGAACCTCTAATGACTTGTTTAGGTGTTAATGTGCGGTATTGTCTGAAACAAAGGGTCACCGAGCAAGGACTGTTTGGACATATTCATTGTACAGTTACAAGAAGGCGGACAAGGTTATTTTTGACACATGACAACCACACTTTGTTATTTTCACTGAGCCGCTACTCCCGTCACTCTGAGTGCCAACGGCAGACTGAGCCCGGGTCTGTGGGTCGCGGTGAAGTAGCGGGGGTCACAAGGTTCCTCCCTTCTCAAGGTTACAGGGCGCTCCACTCTCCCGCTACATGGCCACGACTCCCTCATTTCTTTGTGTCTCCTGTCAGGAGCCAATTCCTCATGGCTGTCGGGCCGACGTTGGCTTTATTAAGCACGGGCACGGGCTCCGTCACATCCTGCACTCTGCTCTGTACATGACAGGGTTTTTGGGGCCCCGGTTGACAAGCCCTATTTTTTCTCCCGGGCGATATTCTCCTGTGAGAAAGGGAAACAGTTTATTACTGTTTAGCAGCATCTGTCTGTGAGCCGAGAGTAATGAAACGCTGCCGGTCAATATTTTACACAATGATGCATTTTGGGAAGCAACACTTCTGTAGGGCATCAGTGAAACAATGGATGTCATAACTGGTCTGTGGGCATTATTAATCTTGCCCCGCTCCTTAATCAATCTCGTTCTCACCTCGCAAACAGTGTAATGTGTTACGGTGTTAAACGAAAGACCATATTTCACCGCGCCACAAAGGGGCTGGCTCGCGGATGATTTCACCGCGCCACAAAGGGGCTGGCTCGCGGATGATGTCTTCCTTACAAACAGCGGCCGTGCATTACGTCAAAAACAGCTTCCTCCGACTGTTACTACGGTAAAGGTTAAATATGAGCCTGGTTATTGGGAGCAGACGAGTCGACGGGCCGGCATGTTCTACTCCTCTAGGCAGCAGGTATTTAATGGATTTGACTCTTTGGTTCCGCCACCGATTTGACTGTGTAGCAAAGGTACCGAGTGTATTGGAATAACATGACTGATCTATCGTCCTGTTCGGTGGAAATACACACACGCAGGATATTATGCAGGGGCGGATTTACACTAGAATTCAGCCCTGGCACCTTAGCCACACCAGTCCACATAACCGCGTCTGCTAAACCGCAATTAAATAATTTATACCCTTGACTCAATGTTTCGTAGCATAGCCTTTGGCCAAAATAACTGGAGTCAGGTTCTGGATAGCAGTGGATTAGTTTTTTGGCAGACGGTTCTTGTGCAAACTGCTTCAGTTCTTCAAAATGAGTAGGGTGCCTTGGTACTCCTGTTTACAGATCTTCCCACAGGTTTCAATTGGATTGAGATCTGTGTTTGCCAATTAAGAACAAGTAAGCATTTTGTAAATTGTCCTGCTGGAAGACCCGTGACCTTTGACACCCATCTTTCTGACAATGCCC